>NC_068577.1:6154992-6458022 GCF_025698545.1 Gossypium raimondii
CCAAATGATTTTTCTCTCAAAGAGTGCCTTTTATACCCTGGTAAAACGACGTCGTTTTGGCCAGCATTCTTGAGCCCCGAAACGACGTCGTTTTGACTTGGGTCAAATCGACCCACCCGTAACGCCTGCGATCTGCGTGTTTCTGGACCAGAGGGGTTATTTACACCCTCGGTCCTTCCACGTTTGAGGTCGTGTACAATTGGGTCCTATCCCTTTTTGTTATTTGTTTTAATTTTGCCCCAGATATCCTTTTTTCTTGCGATTTGGTCCATAGACCTTCTGCACAGACCATGCTAGAACGGCGCCATTTAATAAGACGAGGGGTTATTTCCCTCTTTGGTCCTTCGCCCTTTCGCGCCTTTCTATTTTGGTCCTCCTCTGCGCATTTTATTATAGTCTTAACCTTTAAATTTTATTTTTATCCCAAATTGGCCCATTTTGTTATTTTTGTTGTTTTATTAACTAATCTAGCTATTATTATTATATTTTCCCATTATATATATGTATATTTACGTTACTATTATTATACCATTTAGTTTTACATTGTTATTGTTATAATTTATTTATATTTACTTATTTAAATTTTTAATATATTTATCCTATTATTATTACTATTATAACTATTTATATATACCATCTTATTATATATTTATATCTTATTATATATATCTATATATCTCTTTATAGACACGTTTTTAGCTTATATACATACATACGTTTTGTTATACATATATACATATACGTCTATATCCATCATTCATTTTATAAAATATATGTATATATTTCTATTTTTATATATATATATATATATACATACTTATTTGGTTTATTTTACGATATACATACTTATATCTTTTATTTTATGTAATATATATGTATGCACATACCCATTATTTATTTATATATATACATATTTATACTTTTATAATATATATATACATGTATATATACGTGTTTTATATATATACACATACTTATACATATTATTTATATTTCAAAATCTATATTTTTCTTACGTATTTTCTATATTTTATAATTCATATACATATGTTTTCATATATATCATAATACATATTAGCATCGTGTTTCATTTTACCCAATATATCAAAATCTATTTCAAATAAATTAAATCTCGTGTTTAGATATTTGAAAAGTCGTGCCCTAACTTACTGGGTTTCAATTTTCACAATAAATCTAAACACGTGAATATTTTCAAACTCAAGTTTTAAACGATATCGGGAATTAAAAAAGGATCGTGTCCTAACTTACTAGTTGTGATCCCTTTTTTAATCCAAGATAGTTAAATATCTTTTAAATAAGCATTTTTCATTCGCGTATCGGGAATTCGAGACATTGTGTCCTAACTTACTAGATATGATTCTCTTTCTCAAATAACATGAAATATCCCCCTTTTCCTGAAATTTTTTCAACGTTTTAATACAGGGATTGTATTTTTAAAATTCTTCAAAGTTCTCAATTTTCAACATTAAGACATTAAGTAATCAACTAGGTACCAATTTTGGGCGTATCGAGGGTGCTAATCCTTCTTCGTGCGTAATCGACTCCCGAACCCGTTTTTCTGAATTTCGTGGACCAAACTTGTTATTTTAATAAAATCAAACCGTTTATTAAAAACAACCCCTTTTCGAGGTGATCCAATCACACCTCATAAAAAAGGATTGGTGGCGACTCCCGTTTCATTTTTCAAAACCCAAGTCGACCCCGTTTTCATCAAAAGAATGGTGTCAACATCTTTTTCTGCTGATTTTGTATTGTTCGTCTCCCTAAAAAAAACTTACAAAGGCCTCTTTTCATTTCTTAGCCAAAATAAAAAATAAAAATACAATATATATTTCTTCTTCTGTGCTATTTTCGTCCCATTTGTAGGTACGAAGTCAGCTGGCAGTGTACGGAGGTGGGGGATGTGGCGAGAGCAGAGGCGCACGGCGTGTGAGGGGCGTACAGAGGCGGCTGCTGAAGGGTTTCAGAAACCCTAAGTTTCTGGGATATTCTTCTAAATTGGGCTAGGGTTTGGGCCTGCTGTATTGGGTTTAGTGGGTTTTTAGGCCTAGTGTATTGGGTTTTAATTGGACTATGTAAATGGACTATCTTTTATTTTTTTTAATTTGGTTTTTATATTATTTTAACGGGACCGGGAAAATATTGGGCCACTACAATAACCATAGGTTGATGAAATGTATTCAAGTTCTTTTTAAACTATGTTAGGTTGATGCTTGATGTAATTTGATAGTGATTGAGCTGTTAACTCAGCTTTATTTATGCGTACAAGCTTTGTTTTTTCAAGTGTCAATGTATTAGTTGTAGTAGGTATTGATTAGGTGACTATATACTGATTTTGACAAGCTGAATGCTTGGTTTATGTATTGACTTTATGCCATTATTCAAATTGAATGAATTCAATCAGTTTTTGTTCCATATATTCTTCATTTTTCTTTGCTTTTGTTTTCAATTTCTATTTTGAATTCTGTTTGTTTCTTCTGCAAGTCTCGACCCTTGCTGCTCAAGTCTCAGTGGACTTCCTTGTTCTTTGTTCTTAACACCAACAATTGGTATCTAAAGCTGTAATCTCAGTGGACCTGTTATAGTTCAGTGTTTAAAATGATGGGTTCATCAGGCTTCTCACCAGCTGTACCACCAGTCTTCAATGAAGAGGGCTATCATATATGGGTGGTCAAAATAAAAACCTACCTCCAGGCATTCGACCTATGGGAGGTGGTCAACTCGGATGTTGAACAAGAACCACTTAGAGCCAATCCAACCGTGGCTCAGATTGGGCAGCATGCTGATGAAAGGACCAAGAGGCACAAGGCCATGTCTTGCATTCAAAACTCTGTGTCAGATATGATCTTTACAAGGATCATGTCCTGTGAGACACCAAAACAGGCCTGGGACAGATTAAAAGAGGAGTTTCAAGGAACTGAAAGAACAAGGTAGCAACAGCTATTGAACTTGAGAAGGGATTTCGAGAACTTGAAAATGAAGGAGGAAGAAACTGTCAAACAGTATTCAGATAGAATTATGGCTGTGGTGAATAGCATAAGGCTCCTTGGAGAGTAATTCAGTGAAGTAAGAATAGTGGAGAAGGTGGTCTCAACCTTACCTGAGAGGTATGAGGGAAAAATATCTTCCCTCGAAGACTCAAGGGACCTCACCAGCATTGCATTGATAGAGCTGATTAATGCTCTTTATGCACAAGAGCAAAGGAGAGCCAGCAGACTGGAGGAGCACCAGGAAGGTGCCTTCCAAGAAAAAACCAAACATGCTTCGAGCACCTCTGTCTATAAAGGCAAAAAGGCTTGGAGAGACAAGCCTAATTCAGATGCTGCAAGAAGAAGGGACCAACCCTGTAGGCATTGCAAAAGACCTGGTCATTCAGAGGCAAATTACTGGTTTAGACCAGATGTGCAATGTCAATACTGCAAAAAGATGGGCCATGTTAAAAAGGTTTGCAAAAGCAAACGCAGACCAAGGCAAAATCAACCACAACAGTCAAAGGCTGAAGCTAGAGTAATAGAAAAGGGCAGTGACCATGAGGAGTAAGTTTTTACAGTTTCATGCTTAGCTGCTAAGGAAAAGGTCACAAAAGGATGTCCTATAGGCAGTGGTTGCACAAATCACATGACACCAGATGCTTCAATCTTTAAATCAGTTGATAGGAGCTTCAAAACAAAGGTGAAGGTAGGAAATGATCACTTCATTAAGGCAGAAGGCAAGGGAGATGTACTGATATGCACTCCCACAGGTAACAAGTTGGTCTCAAATGTTCTATTGGTCCTTGAGATTGATAGAAACCTGCTCAGTATAGCTCAGCTACTAGAGAAAGGCTATTCTGTAGTGTTCAAAGGCAAGTAGTTTCATATCAGTGATCCAAATGGATCCAAGCTCATGTCAGTCACTATGACTGATAAAAGCTTTCTTGTTGACTGGACAAATGGCTCAAACTCAGCCTATACAGCCTCATTTGATGAATCCAAGCTTTAGCATTAAAGGCTTGGTCATGCCAACTACAGATCAATGGACCAGCTAACCAAAGAAGATCTGGTTGAGAATTTCATCAAATCAGTTGAAAAAGAGGAGGTTTGTGAGGTATGTCAGCTAGAAAAGCAGGCCAGGCTGACCTTTCCCTCAAACAAGGCCTGGAGAGCCTCAGATAGGCTGCAGCTTGTGTGTGGGCCTATGAGGACTCAGTCACTAAATGGCAGCAGGTACTTTATTTTTTTATTGATGATTACTCAAGGTTTTGCTGGATCTATTTCTTGAAATAGAAATCAGATGTGGCCTCTATGTTCTGAAAGTTTAAAGCTACTGTAGAAATTGAAACAGGCTGCAAGCTCAAGACCCTAAAGTCTGATAATAGAATTGAGTACACCTCATCTCAGTTTCAAGGCTTTTGTGATAAAGCAGGCATCAAACACCAGCTTACTAACACCTATACTCCTCAACAGAATGGTGTAAGTGAAAGAAAAAATAGGAGCTTAATGGATATGGACAGGTGCTTGATGTTTGAGAAGAATTTACCCAATACCTTATGGACTGAGGTAGACAACACTACTGTCTACATCCAAAATAGACTTCCAACCAAGGCTTTGGCTCAAAAAACTCCATTTGAGGCCTGGTTTGGATTCAAGTCATCATTGGCTCACCTGAAGGTCTTTGGTTGCATCTGTTATACACATGTGCCTGCTGTCAAAAGGGACAAGTTGGCAACAAGGGATCAACCAGGTTTTCTTGTGGGCTACAGCACTGTTAAAAAGGGGTATAGGATCTTAGATACTTCAACAAATAAGGTTATTGTAAGTAGAGATGTAATATTCGATGAAAAC
The DNA here is from genome assembly GCF_025698545.1 of Gossypium raimondii. Classification (NCBI taxonomy): domain Eukaryota; kingdom Viridiplantae; phylum Streptophyta; class Magnoliopsida; order Malvales; family Malvaceae; genus Gossypium; species Gossypium raimondii. The sequence continues at coordinate 6,159,837 of NC_068577.1, forward strand.
TCTAGTTGGAACTGGGAGAAAAATGAGCCAGAGGCAATTTGTGAAGATCTTATAGCAGATCAAACTGAAAATAATCAAAATGGTCCTGAAATAGACTTTAATAATGAACCAGTCAGGGGCACTAGACCATTGGCTGAGATTTATGAAAGAGCTCATGTAACCATAGCAGAACCAAGTTGTTTTGAAGAGGCTGAAGCTCAGCAAGGGTGGAAGCAATCAATGGCTAATGAAATCAACATGATTGAGAAGATCCAGACTTGGGATTTAGTTGAAAGACCAGCCAACAGGAAGATCATTGAGGTGAAATGGGTCTAATAAACTTAAAGCTAGGCTAGTTGTGAAAGGTTTTAGCCAAAAGTATGGCACAGACTATTTGGAGACCTTTGCACCAGTGGCCAGGCTAGACACCATCAGGTTGCTAGTTGCCTTAGCAGCACAAATGCAGTGGAAAATTCATCAAATCGATGTAAAGTTAGCCTTCCTCAATGGATTTCTTAAAAAGGAGATCTTTGTTGAACAACCTCAAGGTTTCAAAGTGGCTAGTAAAGAAGATATGGTTTACAAACTAAAAAAAGCCTTATATGGCTTAAAACAGGCACCTAGGGCCTAGTATAGCAGGATTGATAGCTACTTGGTCAGTTTAGGGTTTGAAAGGAGCATTAGTGAGCCAACATTGTATGTTAAGAAGGATGGAGTGCAGACTCAACTCATTGTATCTTTGTATGTTACAGACCTGCTGGTGACAGGAGGAGACCAAACAATGTTGATCGATTTCAAAACCAAAATGCAGCAAATGTTTGAAATGTCTGATCTAGGAAGGATGACTTATTTTCTTGGCATAGATGTGACACAAACATAGAATGGGATATTCCTAAGTCAAAAGGCCTTTGCCTCCAAGATTCTGACCAAGTTCTCCATGTAAAACAGCAAAGCAACTAACACTCCAGTTGCTGTTGGGGAAAAACTATCGAGGCATGGTGATTGTTAGAAGGTTTGTGAATCAACCTACAGAAGCCTAGTTGGTTGTTTGTTGTATTTGACAACCACTGGGCTAAACATAATGTTTGCTCTCAAGGTTCATGCATTGTTGCAATGAGAAGCATTTTCAAGCAGCAAAAAGGGTGTTGAAATATATCAAAGGTACCTTAAGCTATGGAATGATGTATAGCAAAGCTGAAAGTCTGGAATTGGTTGGCTATACTGACAGTGACTGGGCTGGTTCGATGGATGACATGAAGAGCACCTCAGGGTATATTTTCGCACTTGGATCAACCATCTTTTGTTGGAGTTTGAAGAAGTAAAATATTGTTGCTCAATCTACTACTGAGGCAGAATATGTGGCAGCTGCAAGAGTTGTCAACCAAGCCATTTGGCTAAGAAAAATCTTGGCTGATCTGAATCTTCACCAAAGGGAAGCAACAGAGATTATGTATGATAATCAATCTGCTGTTGCAGTTGCAAAGAACCCAGTTTTCCATGGAAGGACAAAGCACTTCAACATTAAACTCCATGTTGTTAAGGAAATAGAGCAGGCACAAGAAGTGAAACTGACTCATTGCAGTTCTGAAAAGCAGCTAGCTGACATTTTGACAAAAGCCCTTAATGTATCAAGATTTTTACACTTCAGAGCTGAAATGCGAGTTTGCAACATGCTAACCAAGGAGGAGTGTTGAAGTTTGGTTAGCATGTAACACCAGGAGCAGTCAAGAAGCAGGCCAAGCCATGTAGAAGCTGCTGAAGCAAGTGCAGCTGCTGATTTTTTGTTCTTTTTGTAACCATAGTTTGATGAAATGTATTCAAGTTCATTTTGAACTATGTTAGGTTGATCCTTGATGTAATTTGATAGTGATTGAGATGTTAACTCAGCTTTATTTATGTGGACAAGATTTGTTTTTTCAAGTTTCACTGTGTTAGTTGCAGTAGGTATTGATTAAGTGACCATATACTAATTTTGACAAGTTGAATGCTTGGTTTATGTATTGGTTTTATTCCATTATTCAAATTGAATGAATTCAATCAGTTTTTGTTCGATATACTCTTCATTTTTCTTTGCTTTTGTTTTCAATTTCTGTTTTGAATTCTGTTTGTTTCTTCTGCAAGTCTCGAGCCTTGCTGCTCAAGTCTAAGTCGACTTGCTTGTTCTTTGCTCTTAACACTAACACATTTTCTTTGAGTATTTACTATTTTTAATCGGATTAATTTGTAGTATTAACTTCAGTATTTTTAATTTTTTAAATTATAATAGTTTGTATTATAAAAATACAGTTTTTTTGGAGTAATTTGGAAGTTGATGTCTTCAATATCTTTCTCCCGATTTTGCTTTAAATTATAAAATATTGAAATACATAAAATGATTAACATAGAAAAAATCTTAAAATAACAAAAAAAATAAAACATTTTTCTTTGAATTTCTTTAGGCGGACTTCTTGTATAAAACATTTGTACCTAATGGCTTGCTTATTATCAAAATTGATATAAATGGTATTTGCAATATTATTTCTTTAATTGTTGATACTATTTAATTTGTTTATTGTTTTGAAAAAGAAAGTCAAGGGTAAGTTATGAAATATTGTATTTATTGTTTTATTATTTCAATTAATTTATTTATTTGTTGACCGTGTCGATTAAGTTTTAGCTCGACTGGCATGGACATTGTTACTACTGCAGGAGGATGTGGGTTTGAGTGTGTTGAAGCATATTATCCTCCTAATTATGGGTTGGGGAGGAATTATGCTTAATTCTAAGCATTGTTTAAAAAAATCAAATATAATCAAAACTTATAATGAGATTATTCAAAAAACTATTATTTACCAATCAATCAATTTTCTTATTGATGGAAAGATATAATATATGATTAATTCTGAATTTACTAAAATGAAAAGAAAAAAATAAATACATTTGAAATATTTAATTTAATGTTGTATTATATGATAAAATAATAAAAATTAAGTTAATAAATTTAAACCAATAAAATAATAAAATCTAATAAACCAATATTAGTCTCATATATAAAAAATAAAAAGTTAACAAATTGAACCCAATATAATTTAAACTCTAATTAAAATCCGAAACTCATAATTTCCAGTAATAGTCCCTTCCAAAAACTTTGTTCACGCATTCCTTACTAAAACAATCATAATTTAAACTCCCAATTTCAAAATTAAGTAATTCAAAGTGTGTTTCAAAGCTAAGAAATAGCTCTTCAAATGCTATGCAAACATCTTAATCCAAAAATGCTTGAATCCTATCCAAAAATTTGACACAAGTTGACTAATCTTTTAAATTTGAAAATTGATAGCTTAGTTAAATTGACTTTAATAAATTTCACCCCCATCCGTGCATCTATCACATTGAGTAGAGCTAAAACCGAGGGTATCGTTGTCATCGAATGTTTTATGTTTTGTTTTGGCTTTCAGTTTTTTTTTTTAGTTTTTCATAATACATTGTTAGGGATTGACTCGTATAAACAATAAAATAGAAAATGTAGAGAAAATCAAACACACAAATTTTATGTGGAAAATCCTCAATTAAGAGGATAAAAAACCACGGACAAAGGAGATTTTACTAACAAGAAAGAAATATAAAAAATACAAGATGGAGATAATAAAAACAAACCTTGAACCACAAATACAAAGCCCTTCGACTAAAACACAAATTTCTCTTAAAGCTTTGTTAAAACTATTTCTTAATTGTGTTATGTTGTATTTTTCATCAACCTTTCTAGTGTTACTAATGCACTTTTATAAGTCAAATTCGGAGGTCAAATATAACTAAAACATCCTGAATAAATCAGAGTTTGACTGGAAAAAAAATCAGATATTAACTAGGAAAAGAAACCCGATTAAGTAGGGAACACATCGCCACGTCGTGACGTTGCGTATCCCATCTTCGAGACGTCGACTCTTTCTCATAATGACGCTGATCCTATTTGGTCCAAAATGCGAGGTCCAATATACAAACATAAACGCTAAATTAAAACTTCTCCAAGAAATATATCGAAATAAAAAGGGGACAATCATAATAGTAAATCCCCAAATTTTTGGTAATTGATATCAAAATAAATTTTATTTGTTTCCATTTGTTATATCTCTCAATTATGCATTTAATTATATACCAAAGACATCATATATTTAATTGACACTATAAATTAAATGCCAAAAGAAATTGATACAATTGAATTCAAGAGTCAAAATTATTTTAAAAATTCACATTTGGTTTTAATTTATGGAAAATAAAGTACCTATTGCAGTTATTTCGTAAATTGGATTCTAATTTTTAAAACATATTTACTGTGATTTCATAATTCTTGCTTGCATATTTGCGCAAATTAGGTCATTGACATATTTTGGAATTTCTCACTAAAATATTAATAATGTATAAAAATCATTAATTATCGAGAGTTAGTTTAACAATGTTTTTAAAAAGTACTTTTGAGATAAAAAGCGCTTTTGAGATAAAAACATTCTTAAACAAGATGCTTTTGAGAAAAAAAATGTTTTTCAAATGCTAAAATCTGATCAAACGCAAAAGCAGAAAATTTGAGCTTTTTCTCAAAAACATTTTTCTATCCCAACCATGCTTCTTAAAAACATTGTTAAACTAGCAGTTGTCAACATTTCATTGGTCCCACATGGCAATTGGAGAACTACTCTAGAACTAAAATTAATCATATATGTGAGAAAATCTTGTTATAGAATAGATAGATTAGATTAGAGCATTTAAGTATCAATTCGAATCTAACATGATACATATTTAAAAGGATGAATTTTTTTTTTTGGTGAATGAAATTTTATTATAAAAAATTAATCATAGATACAACCAAGGCTCCTTAGAGGTTTTTCAAAAAATTGGGTACTACTCTTATTATCAACATCCATTTTAGCTAAGACTATCTGCTTCTTTATTGAAACCTCTGGAAATATGTTGAATCGACCATTGAGACAATTTAACAACCCGAAGATTAATTCTTCTGGCCAAATTTGAATTTGACACCTTTGTAGTACTCCCCTGAATGGCTTGTACCACTTCATGACTGTCAGAATCGATTAACACCCTGTCGAAACCCTTATCCATAGCTATCGTCAATCCTTCCAAAATGCCCCATAACTTAGAGTCGAGAACTGAACATATGCCCACACCCCTGCTATACCCAATAATCCAGCCGCCCTATCTGTCACGAAGAACTCCCCCGATCATGGCAAACTCAGATTCCTCTTTTATTGTTCCATCAAAATTCAATTCAATCCAATTCCCAATCTTTGGCACAACTACTGCTGGAACTTGATGGTTGGAGATATTTACTTTAAGAGCTGATGTGTATTGTTTAGCCCAACTGAAGGAGGTTTTAATCAATTCCTCAGTACTTCACGTTATGCCTTGGAAGATAAAAAGGTTCTGGTTTTTCCAAATTCGCCAAGCTACCATACCAAATAAGCATTGCCAGTCTATCCCGTCCAGATGCAAATTGAGATGATTCTGAAGGTTAGCTGAAATCCAATCCTGCAAAACACCTGGAAAAAAAAAGAATTATATTTGGTCAATGGAATAATCTGTTTCCAAGTATCCTTAGCAGTAGGACAATCACGAATGGTGTGTAAAATGTCTTCACATTCATTGCTGTATATATCACAACAACCATTCAACCCAAGTCCTCTTTTCACACGCTTAGAATTAGTTAGAAGATGTTTTTTAAGAGCGGGCCAAATAAAACACCTAACTCGTTGAGGGCCCTGAAACTTCCAAGGTAATTGCCATATGTCATTCTTGGGATTCCAAGTCTCTTCCCAAATTTTCCAAAATGAACTCTTGATTGAAAAAGAACCATTAGAGGATCCTGCCCAAATGATCCTATCAGGACCGACTTTCGACTGAGGTGGAGGAATACCTATAATACGCTTAACCACATCATCTGACTCCCATAGGTGAAATAAATCAAGATTATAATGCCCATCCTCCAAAACCATACTACTCAACACGTCCTCCCTTTCCATAATCGAACGAGATGGAATATGATTTAACAAATGGCCAAAATTTGGAATCCAAGGGTCACTCCAACAATTGATCAAATTACCATCCCCGACTGACCATAAAAGATTCTCTGACCAGTGGCCAAACTTTAGAAGGACTTCTCCAAAGTGTTGAAGCATGGTCAGCATGCAGCAACCAAAACAGTCGAGGCCATCACATACAGAAGCTGCTAGTTCATCAAGCCAGCAAGCATGTTTTTGATTCATTTTGTATTTTAAGTTTGTGTAATGTAACTTAGTTGTATTTTAACTATATTAGGTTTATGTTTGATGTAAAATTGATGGTGATTGAGCTGATTAATCAGCTTTGTTGTGTTGGACAAGTTAATTAGCTCAAGTTACTATGTTTGTTAGTGGTAGTAGGTTGTGATTAGGTTAACCTACTGTTTTGTCAAGTTGTAAGCTTGTTTATGTATTGGCTTTATGCCATATTCAGTTTTTTGAATGAATTCAAGCAAGATTTCATCTATATGGTCTCTATTTTAGCTTTTCTTTAAAGATTGTTTTGTTTTTTCTACTTTGTTTTTGTCGCAAGTCTCGATCCTTGCCTGGCAAGTTTCTTGTTGAACTTGCTGTGTGTTGCTCTCGGTTCCAACAATTGGTATTTAGAGCCATATTCTTAGAGGACCTGTTGTAGTTCAGTACCAGGAACCATGGCTTCATCAGGTTTTTCACCAGCTTCACCACCTGTCTTCAATGGAGAGGGCTTCAACATTTGGGCAGTTAAGATGAGGATTTACCTGCAGGCATTCAACCTATGGGAAGTTGTTAACTCAGATGCTGAGCCAGCACCTCTTCGAGCTAATCCAACAGTTGCACAGATAAGGCAACACACTGATGAAAGAACAAAAAGGTACAAGGCCATGTCATGCATACAAAATTGTGTGATAGATGTGATCTTCATGAGGATCATGGCCTGTGAAACACCAAAGGAGGCTTGGGACAAGCTGAAAGAAGAGTTTCAGGGGACTGAGAGAACAAGACAACAACAGTTACTCAACTTGAGAAGAGATTTTGAAAATCTCAAAATGAAAGATGAAGAAACAGTCAAGCAGTATTCAGATCGAATTATGGCTGTTGTAAACAGCATAAGGCTCCTTGGAGAGCAATTCAGTGAAGCTAGAATAGTTGAGAAAGTCATGTCCACTCTACCAGAGAGGTATGAAGCTAAAATTTCATCCCTCGAAGACTCAAGGGACTTAACAACTATCTCCTTAACTAAGCTAATCAATGCCTTGTATGCATAAGAGCAAAGAAGAGCCAGCAGACAAGAGGAGCACCAAGAAGGGGCTTTTCAAGCCAAAACAAAAGAAGCCTCGAGCATTAATGCTCATAAAGGCAAAAAGTTCTGGAAAACCAGGTCTAAGCCTGATGCTGCTAGGAGCAGTGACCAACTCTACAGACACTGTAAAAGAGCTGGTCATCCAGAAGATAGATGCTGGTTTAGACCAGATGCAGTATGCCAACACTACAAGAAAAAAGGGTCATTTTGAAAAGGTTTGCAAGAACAGAAGCAAACCAATACAGAATCAGTTTCATCAATAAAAAGTAGAAGCTCGAGTGGCTGAAGAGAGCAGTGATCAAGAAGAACAGGTTTTTGCTGTGTCATGTGCAGCAAATCAGAAGAAAGGTTCAAAGGGCTGGCTTCTAGACAGTGGTTGTACAAACCACATGTCACCAGATGAAACTATCTTCAAAACCTTGGACAAAACCTGCAAAACCAAGGTGAAAATTGGAAATGGTCAGTTCATAAATGCTGAAGGAAGAGGAGATGTACTGATCTATACTCCAACAGGTGGCAAAATCATATCAAATGTACTTTTAGTACCAAAATCGATAAGAACCTTCTCAGTATAACTCAACTACTTGAGAAAGGTTATTCAATTGTGTTCAAGGAGAAAGAATGTCAACTTTTTTATTCAAGTGGATCAAACCTCATAACAGTCACTATGACTGATAAATATTTTGAAGTAGACTGGCCAAATGACCTACATTCAGCCTGCATAGCCTCCACTGATGACTCCAGACTCTGGCTCCAGAGGCTTGGACATGCAAACTACAAATCCATAGCTCGAATGGCCAATGAAGGTCTAGCTGAAAACTTCATCGATTCAGTAAAGAATGATGAGCTTTGTGAAACATGTCAACAAGGAAAATTGGCAAGATTACCATTTCCTGCAAGCACAGCATGGAGAGCATCAGAAAAGCTGCAACTTGTGCACACTGATGTGTGTGGACCAATGAAGACTGAGTCTCTCAAAGGAAACAGGTACTTTATTCTCTTTATTGATGATTATACAAGATACTGCTGGATTTATTTTCTAAAGCAGAAATCAGAAGTTGCATCTGTGTTCTTGAAGTTTAAAAGGTCTTTGTTGAAACCGAGTCAGTTGCAAACTTAAAGCATCGAGGTCGACAATGGGCTGAGTATACCTCAGCTCAGTTCCAAGCCTACTGTGAAGAAGCAGGCATCAAACACCAGCTAACTAATGTGTATACACCTCAGCAGAATAGGGTAAGTGAAAGAAAAAAATAGAAGTTTGATGAATATGGCAAGATGTCTTCTGTTTGAGAAGAATTTGCCCAAAACTCTGTGGGCTGAAGCTGTTAACACTGCAGTCTATCTCCAAAATAGGCTTCCAACCAAGGCCCTAGCTCAAAAAACTCCATTTGAAGCCTGGTTTAGATTCAAGCCATCAATGGCTCATCTCAGAACTTTTGGTTATCTGTGTTATACACAAGTCCCAGCTACAAAGAGAGGGAAGCTAGATAAAAGGGCTCAAGCAGGGATCCTAATCGGCTATATCATGGTTAAAAAGGGCTACAGAATCCTATAACCTGCTACAAACAAGATACTGGTGAGCAGGGATGTTGTGTTTAATGAAAAGAGATGCTGAAATTGGGAGAAGGCTGAACCAGAGGCAGTAACTGAAGACCTGGAATTGGACCAAGCTGAAACTGATCAAAACACATCTGAAATGGATGTAGATGATGTTCCAGTCAGAGGCACTCGATCATTGACTGATGTCTATGAAAGGGCACAAATGGCCATTGTTGAACCAAGCTGCTTTGAAGAGGCAGAAAGCCAGGAGGGCTGGAAGCAGGCAATGATTGAAGAAATTGGAATGATTGAAAAGAATCAGACCTGGAGTCTGGTTGAAAGACCAACAAATAGGAATATTATTGGTGTCAAATGGGTCTATCGAGTTAAAAACAATGCTGATGGTAGCCTAAAGAAGTTAAAGGCTAGATTGGTTGTGAAAGGCTTCAGTCAAAGGTATGGAACAGATTACCTGGAGACTTTTGCACCAGTGGCTAGGCTCGATACTATAAGGCTGCTAGTTGCCTTAGCAGCACAAAAGCAGTGGATAATACACCAACTTGATGTAAAATCAGCATTTCTTAATGGATTGCTTGAAGAAGAAATTTATGTAGAGCAACCTCAAGGCTTGAAAGTGTCTGGCAAGGAAGAAATGGTGTACAAGCTCAACAAAGTCTTGTATGGCTTGAAACAGGCTCCAAGGGCCTGGTATAGCAGAATAGATGGTTATCTGACCAGTCAAGGATTCGAAAGGAGTCTCAGCGAGCCAACTCTGTGTGTTAAATCGACTAGTGCTGAAATTCAGCTCATTGTGCCAATATATGTCGATGACTTACTGGTGACAGGAGGAGATCGAGAGATGCTAATCAGCTTTAAAGCCAAAATGCAACAGCACTTTGAGATGTCAGACTTGGGATTGATGTCTTATTTCTTAGGCATGGAAGTAACTCAAGCTGAAACTGGAATTTGGCTAAGTCAAAAGACCTTTGCTATGAAGGTTCTCAACAAATTCTCAAAGGAGAATTGCAAAGCAACCAGCACACCAGTTGCTGTTGGAGAAAAGCTATCGAGCCAAGATAAGAATAAAAAGGTTTGTGAAACAACCTATCAAAGTCTAGTTGGATGTTTGCTGTATTTGACTGCTACTAGACCTGACATAATGTATGCTGTGAGTCTACTCTCGTGGTTCATGCATTGTTCAAATGAAAGTCACTTTAGATCTGCAAAAAGAGTTCTAAGATACATCAAGGGAACCTTGTCCTATGGAATGCTGTTTACCAAGGCTGAAAACTTGAAGCTAGTTGGCTATTGTGACAGTGATTGGGCTGGTTCATTGGATGATATGAAGAGCACTACAGGTTATGCATTCAACATTGGCTCTGCTATGATTTGCTGGAGATCAAAGAAGCAGGGAGTAGTAGCTCAGTCGACTGCAGAGGCAGAATATGTGGCTGCTGCTGCAGCAGTCAATCAAGCCATATGGCTTAGAAAAATTTTGACAGACATTAATCATGAGCAAAATGAAGCAACAGAGATAATGTGTGATAACCAATCTGCTGTTGCAATTGCAAAGAACCTTGTTTTTCATGGGAGGACCAAGCATTTTAATATCAAGCTTCATGCAGTTCGAGAAATGGAGCAAGCTCATGTTATTAAACTGGTTCATTGCAATTCTGAAGAGCAAATAGCTTATATTTTGACAAAGGCTCTCAGTGTTTCAAAGTTTCAACATTTGAGATGTAAGATGAGAGTTTGCAACATGCTAACCAAGGAGGAGTGTTGAAGCATAGTTAGCATGCAGCAACCAAAACAGTCGAGGCCATCACATGCAGAAGCTGCTAGTTCATCAAGCCAGCAAGCATGTTTTTGATTCATTTTGTATTTTAAGTTTGTGTAATGTAACTTAGTTGTATTTTAACTATATTAGGTTTATGTTTGATGTAAAATTGATGGTGATTGAGCTGATTAATCAGCTTTTTTGTGTTGGACAAGTTAATTAGCTCAAGTTACTATGTTTGTTAGTGGTAGTAGGTTGTGATTAGGTTAACCTACTGTTTTGTCAAGTTGTAAGCTTGTTTATGTATTGGCTTTATGCCATATTCAGTTTTTTGAGTGAATTCAAGCAAGATTTCATCCATATGCTCTCTATTTTAGCTTTGCTTTAAAGATTGTTTTGTTTTTTCTACTTTGTTTCTGCTGCAAATCTCGATCCTTGCCTGGCAAGTTTCTTGTTGAACTTGCTGTGTGTTGCTCTCGGTTCCAACACAAAGAAAAGAGCAACACCCTTGAGTTAAGGACTCAAGTAGACAGTAGATACTCTATATTTCGATCTAAGCACCTAAATCCATAAAGCATTCAAATTGGAAACAAGATTGAAACCAAGTTTCATCAAGAATGATGTATTTTGGTCCTTCAAACTCCTGAATCCAAGGCCCCCATGAGATCTTGGTTGACAAATAAACTCCCAACTTACAAGTGCCATCTTCCTTTCCCCTTTAGAAGCTCCCCAAATGAATTGTCTAACCAATTACTCAATCTTGTCACATAGGCCTTTAGGGATCCTCATCGATTGCATGAAGTAACTTGGTATCGTTAACAAGACAGACTAAGCAAAAGTGGCCCTACCTACTGAGGATAGTTTCCTAGCCTCCCAGCTTTGCAATTTAGTGCGAACTTGATCAACAATAAATCTCAAAGTACTATTAGTCACTCTCTCATGAAGAATAGGAATCCCCAAATAAGATTCAAGATTTTGCACCTTATTGAACCCCAGTATGTCACTAAGGATCTTCCCTATCTCTTCACTAACACTTTAGAGAATAAGATGTTATATTTCCTTGCATTCACCCGATGTCTACAGAAATTGTAGAAATCTTTAAGAATTCCCCCCAACAATCTAGCTTGATTTTAATCTACTTTCCCAAAAATGATAAGGTTATTTGTAAAAAATAAATAAAAGATAGTTGGACCTGAAGGACTAATATGGATAGGCTACCACTAACCCCTCTGAATTGTCGAATGTATATTGTGTCCTAGCCACTCCATACACAATACAAATAAATACGCGGATAAGGGGCACCTTTGACGAATGTCTCTGGCCAGTTTAAATTTCAGGGACGGAACACCATTACAAAGAATCTACACAGAAAAATTAGAGATAACAGACATAATAATATTATTAAGGAGATTAGGGATACATCTGGCTTTAAAAGAAGCCTCAATAAATTCCCAGCAAACTCGATCATACGCCTTCTCCAAATTGATCTTCACAACCATCCATTTCCTATTCTTTTGTTTGGTCCTCGTAGAATGGGTGACTTCTTATGTAACAATGACATTATTGGTAATATTACGCCCTGCTATGAAACACGCTTGTTCCTGCGCAATAATTCTTGGAAAAACTGGTTTAAATCGATTAACAATGACGTTCATAATCAATTTATATAAGACCGAACACAAGTTGATGGGCCTGAATTGGGAAAAATTTTCTAGAGCATGAACTTTAGGAAGAAGAACAACTAAATTGTTCTTTAAATTTGAATCAATGATTTCTTCGCCAAAGATTCTTTTAACCCACCCACAAACTAACTACCAACGTGCTCCCATTGGCTTTGGAAAAATAATGCATGAAAACCATCACTCCCTGGGGCTTTTAAGGGTGCCATGTCAAATAAAGCAACCTTAACCTCCTCATCAGTGACTATCATACCCAAAAACTGTAAGTCTTTCAGAGACAATTGAAGGAAAAAGCAGGGAGGAAGCCCTAACATGGGTTTCGGATGCTCCCCATAAAGCCACTGGAAAAAATTAATAGCTTCCATCTAAATGGTCTCATCATCATAGACCCAATCCCTTAGATCATTCTTCAACTGATATCTTATTATGTTTTCTTCGCCGAAGGGTGCGTCTGTGGAATAACTTTGTGTTTTGGTCTCCCATGACAAGCTAGTCGCATCTAGCCTTCTGTTTCCAAAGCAACTCCACATGGTGTAGAATGCTTTCTAGATTAAAAGGAGGAATATTTTATAAATTAACAATTCATGAATTTCATGCATCGTCATTAAATAATAACACAAAACCTCATCAATGATGAAATAAAATATAATGAATAACTTATAAATAAATATTAATAATTTTATTTAAACATAAAATCGAACTTGATATAAGCAATAAATCCTAAATTCAAAGCTTAAACTCAAACTTGAAATAAACCTAAATTCTATACCATAAACTCTACACGAAATGCAAAACTTAAAACAAATTATAATTAATATTTAATTATGCTTAAATAAAGTTATTATTTATTTATAAGTCTACTATTTTCCACTTTACCCAATGATGGCGTGTTATATTATTATTCACTGGTGGTGCATCAAAACTATTTCTAATTAAAATGCATGATAAAATTTAAAAAGCTTTGTACCTAATGCATTAATAGCTTTAGGTTAAATGTGATAAAAACATTGTATCAATAAAATTTAAGAGATTAGTTTCTCTTTTTAGCAAATCAATGTAGAAGTGAGCGTTCAATCAAATTGAATTGAGTGAAAAAAATACTCGTCATTACAATTTGCTTTTGGTTAAGAATCAATTCTAGAAAAGAAACCAAACATAAACCACCTTAAAAAGAAACAAAGTAAACATGAATAAAGATTGTTTATTCAAGCTTGATTCATTTTTTGCTCTACTTATAGTGATCGTAACTATCTAATTCAAAAGCCTGAGTTTCAAATCCCAAATGACTCGAACATAAAATAATTCGAACTCGAAATTAACCCAAATTTAGAAAGATTTACTCATTTGCAAACAAATATTACACTAGAAATTAAATCCCTCTATTTCGTATATGTTCCAAGTAAGATTTCCCATCGAGCTTGCTGCTTTGTTGAAGCTCCACGTATTCTTTATATTTAATTGCTGGGTATGCCAATGGGTTCTGACCATCTTCCAGCAACATTGGAGCCGGATTCACGGCGACGTCCGCGGCCGGTCCATGCGCCAGTGCTATCGATATCCTTACATCTCTATCATTTACCACAGCTCGATGGAGAACACTTTTATACTTCCCGTTGCTCAAAATCTTGCATAAATTTAAAATCATATCCGATCAATTAGGAGAAATAACGATTTACTTCAGATCAATTTTGGAAAAAATTAAAAACCAATTATAAAATGAAAGGTCAAATTATGGATTTGGTCCTTCTACTATACTAAATCTATATTAACATGATGATGTGAGAAATTTTCACATCAACATTAAAACGAAATAGTTGATGGTGTTAAACAACTTAATCAAGTTAACGTAGTGTGACTAAATCCAAAAGTTGAAGATAAAAAAGAAGAATTTGGGAGTTGTACATCAATATGGTCCCCAATGTTGACTAGAAATGAATTGGGGATGGGGTGGATATTGACCCATTTGTCTTTGTGTAGCACTTGAAGCCCCACGGTGTCGTTTTGGATGAGGAGGGTCAAAAGACCATGGTCGGTATGAGCGGCCAATCCCATGGCGAGTTCTGGCTGTGGGCATGGTGGATACAAGTTTGCTACCATAATCTGTAGGCAGTTTTCCAGACTTGAGGCCTTCTCAATGTATTTGTCTTCTAACCCCAAGCTTTCTGATATTCCTCTCACTATTTCTTTCATTACTCCTCGGGTTCTTTTGCTGTATTCTAATGCAATTGCGCTTATGCCAAAAAAAAACAAGACAAAACTTATGTTAGATGAATTGATTATATCCCTATCAGATATATATGTGTACCCAATATGTATCATAACATGGGCTACGATTAATGGATGTTATTATCCAATAAATACTAAGTAATTCAGACACGTTACTATTTAGAGAGTGGGTGAACAAGAGCAATTAATAGTAGCAATAACTAAATCGCTCACTTCTTAATAATACAAGGATTAAACCACTTTATTTATTTTGAGAGTTACTCTTAATATAGTACAATAACTTCCTTAATATTTATTCCAATTATGTATGTATATATAACTTCTATTTTCCTATTTGGTTCAATTTTGTTAAATATGGATTAGTCCCAGTTCTATTTTTAATATAATTTTAAATAAAAATTTAAAACTGATGAATGGAATCGATCCCTACTTATGAAATTTAATTATATTATCTTTAATATTAAGTTTTTTCTCGTAGATGTACAAATTAATTGTATATATTAATTAAAATTATATTAAATCATTTGTACACTTCTTTTATAAAATATTATAAAAAAATTACCTAATAATTAATACATGATAGTTGTATGCCAGATATTACAGTTTATAATTATAAAAGATATGTTCTTTTAATTTGAATGGAACGATCTTTTGACACGAATTTAAATTTAAATGGTGTTATTCTCATTTTCACTGTATTAGAAAAAATATGGATATGTTATCTTTAATATTTCATTAAACAATGCTACGTAATTTGTTTTCTGAAACCGATCTAATGGTATAAAAAGAAAAAACCTGAAGGAAGGGGGATTGCTGGGTGAGTGAAAGGCAGGATGCTGAAAAATCTTGAGATAATCTCTCCAATACAAAATTTTATCCAGTGATGGGTTGAAACTTGTCCCATATCTTATAGGATCCAATACATGTTTCCCTTCACTTTCTCCCTTTTCTTCCTCTGTTAGCTCGAAAAATTCCCTACAAACCTCTATCATTGCCTTCATCATCCTCTCCGGCACCCCATGATTGGTCACCTCATAATGCTCATTTTATCAAATCTAAAATTCTTTGAAAATCATAACTATATATAGATATATGTGTATATATGTATTGTACCATGAAGAAGCCCCAGTCCCGGCAGGCTTTTCCAAGTTCTCGGATGGTTTTAGACCGTTCATCGGGATTACTAGAGATGAGGAGGGAGAAATCGATGGTGGGGATTGGTTCTTTCGTGTCTGAAACTGGTTCGTGGTTGGGTTGTTCTGGGAAGGTGTAAATGGAAGGGATGGAAGAAAGTCCGGGCGATTCGGATAGTGCTTTAACGGATGTTAGCTTCCGTGGTGGTGGTGGGTGAGTAAGAGATGGTGGTGACGGTGGAGAACCGGTCGGAGCAGTGGTGGCCATGGGGAGACTGACGACGGTGACGGGAGAGGGGCTGAGACACGATTCTTGACTGCAAAAACTGAGAAGGGATGCCCATGCGCATGTTTACATTTCATGTGCTGTTTAATACTAATAATTCAATTTGACTTCTGGGTGATGCCAAAACAACAAATTTGTCTGTTAGTAGCCAACTTACCGTACCAAAATGTCAAAAATAATTAAAAAAGGTAATCCAATTTGAACGGACTTTATATTTTAGAATTTACGTGATTCGCTTAGCAGGGGGTATCTAAGGAGACGGCAGCTGTAAAAATTTTCATTTACCTGGTTTAAAATTTTAAAAATTTTAAATTAATAAAAATAAATTTATATTTTAATTGTTTTAAAAATGATAAAAATTTAATTTAATTTTTTAAAATTTATAAAAATATAAGATATTCAAATGGTGAAATATTATTTTTATTACTGTAGAATTTATAATTTAATTTCGACATCGCCTAAAACATTTTCAGACGCTCTGTGTTCAAGATATATTCACTTATGAGTCTTCCAAAAATTAAATGGTAAACTTCTGTTTGGGCAGTTTCTTTTCATGAAGTAAAATATGTTTATCAAATCAGACTGTGAGCGTCGTATGCTTGAAAGGGTTTGAACCACTACCTCGTCGGAGGCACTCTTGCTCTATCAACTTGGAAACAATTCCAACTAATTGACTGGTCTACTGGAGGGAGGGGCTGAGACACGGTTCTTGGCAGCAAACTGGGAATGGATTCTCGTGCATGTTTCTTAATAACTTTATCTTTTGTCAAATGAATTAATTGTCTCTTTCCTTTTGATAGTTGCCATATCCAATCATAGTTTCTTTCATGGCATACTTTTGAAATCAGTACTTAAACTTTTAAAACGTTTTGATTGAGTATTTACTATTATAAGTCCTTCTGTTAACTAATTTTTTATGAGGTTAAATTGTAGTATTAACTTCAGTATTTTTAATTTTTAATTTTTGAAATTATAATAGTTTGTATTATAAAATACATTTTTTGGAGTAATCTGGAAGTTGATGTCATCAATATCTTTCTCCAGATTTTACTTTATGTTGAGGTATTTTTCTTTTTGTCCCTTTTTCCTGGTGATATTTACCTATTTATATGATATGGGTACTGTTAATTGAGATGATATGCTAAGTAGGCTCTATGCATACAGACACATACCCTACTCTAGATTTAACACGCGTTACACGTTCTTATGCACATATAACTTCGCAGGGGAGTAGGCTCAGCGAGCAAGCTTTGCATATGAACTCAGTCTGTGATCCCATCATGCGAGCTTAGTCTGCAACCTTGTGGTTTTGGACTGATGGTGGTAACTATCCTAACAATTTGTCCCCCATCTGGTTAAAAGGGAGAGTCATAAAGTGACTCTGGTTGAGATAAATAAAAGTTACCGAACACGTTTTATGCTTCATCGAACGTCACAGGGTTCATCACCTGTAGGAGAGGATACAATTGTTTGTGATTTATGCTTTTACCCCTGGACACTTGAACCGTTTAAGCCTGAGGAGAAACCCTTTTAAAAGAGGTTAACAAAGCCTTAGAAATCATAATATTTTGATTCAAAAGTTTCAAAGAAAAGTAACAGGCAAGAAGCACAATTTCAGAGGTAATCTTT
Source organism: Gossypium raimondii (assembly GCF_025698545.1). NCBI lineage: Eukaryota > Viridiplantae > Streptophyta > Magnoliopsida > Malvales > Malvaceae > Gossypium > Gossypium raimondii. Next base: position 6,177,414 of record NC_068577.1, read on the forward strand.
TAAAATTTCTTTCACTTTCTAAATTTTATTTCTACTTTTGTTGGTAAATCATGGCGAGAACCAGAGGCAGTGGTTGTGCTATCTCAAAGAACCCTTTTAGACACGAGGGAGTTAGGAATTTGGTAGAAGCTCAAGTGTATGTTTCTACAACAAAACTAGAAGAGATTAATCGAATTTTAGCTGTGCGAGGGATTCAAACTCTGAATTTCGTGTATGATTTCCCAATTCTCAAAGGGGCACTTCGCCTGAGCAACACCAGCAACAATACTTTTTTTTCTTCCTCTACACGTACTTGAAGCGAGGTTCGATTTACCCCTCCATCCCTTCTTTTGTCATCTCCTTGATGACTATAGGATAGCACCCAGCCAACTATCTGGCTTTTCTTGGTGGCTAGCCATGGCGTACTTCATGAAGGCTAGCCAACGCAACGATGTACCACTGCTCGTCGTGTTTCAGAGTTTATATCTGTTAAAGGCTCACAATCGAGGAGGCTCAATAAGTCTTTATTACTTTACTCCTCGCAAAAATGTGAAATCCATCGTCTCTAATAAGTGTACCAACCTTCGTCTTAATCTGTGTAAATATATATGAGTTAATACAAGTTCAACGATGGTTTCGATTTCCCCACTCAGTGGTCGCTACCAAATAATAATATATGCAAGAAGAGGCGAGACATAATAACAGAGGAAGGCTAGAGGCAGCATTATAGGCTTCGGTAAAGTGGCATGCTCGATTTAGAGTAGATATTGACTGCGAGAAATATCTTTCGATATTGCCTATTGAGTTTTAGTTCTAATAGATGGAGACAAGCTAATGCGGATGCTGGGGAAAATACCATTGGCCTTGTTCCTGCACAGTTCGCATGGCCAAACGTAGCAACTGATGAGTTGGCTTTTACACTACAGGGGAAAAAAGATTAGCCTAGGAAATTTTTGTATACTTTTTGCCAACTAAAGACTCGCTCATGATCTTTGTAATCTCCACCAAATATTGAGTGTGATGCGAACCCCCTTATGCTAACTACTGGTGATGACATATAAATTGTTTATGGTGCAGGCACAACTCAAGATACCGAAGACAGTTTTGAAGAATCCACTATCCTGTCCGGGGAAGTTTACAAGTACATGGGCGTGCGTGCTTATATGCAAAGTGTGCGAGGGGGTCCTTCTAGTACAAGTATTGGAAAAAGAAGTCGAAAGAAATAGAAAACAAATGCGAGCACTGCGAACATTATTTTAAGCAATGAGGAGTAAGGCAGTTCTACGGGAGAGTTTCGCCAAAAGAGGATAAGATATTGCGGTGAAGCATCTGACAATGATATTCTTATTTTCATTTCCCTTACTGTAAGCTTACCTCTAGTAGTCTCTCCTGTTAGTTCCTGACCACCCCCAAGGCCAGTCAATGATGATGCATTTGGGGTTATTATCAATCACGGCCCTCCTAGTGATTATCTGAAGCTTAACACCCCTAGTGGTAAAGTAAGGATTTTGTTTCCATGGCATGAGCACCTTAGTGTGAATAAGTTTCCTTTTAATCCCACCAAAGTAAAGAAGCAATGGGATAATCTCGTGCCTGAAGGAACTAGAAATCTTTTTTGTCCAAATATGTCATCCAGTGGTTCCAAGCATCCTTCACTACGAGAACTAGTGGTCTCTTTGCAAGTGTTGCTGAGTGAAGATTGCATGGCCAGTATGGGACTTATTGAAAGTGTGGACAAGGTGGAAGCGAGTAGGATAGAGAGCGAACATACCTACCAATCTGCTATGGGAGCACTAACGCAAGCACGAAAACTCTGTGCCAAATTGGATGAGAAAGATAGGGGGTTTCAAGAATAAAATAAAAGGTTACAAGAACGTCTTACTATTGCCGAGCAAGAGGTTTAAAAATTAAATGGAGAGATCGCTGGTGAGTGAGCTAATAAACTGGTGTTGGAAGCTAGCTTAAGGACAAAAGATGAAGAACATAAGACTATGGTAGCGAACTTGACAAAGAGTCATGAGGAAGTTATGGAAAAGTATAAAGAAGAGACTAGGCAGAGTCTAAATGAGTACTCACCTGACTTAATGGCTAATTTTTTATTACATGCTCAAGTAGCCACTGGTCCTTTCGATGCTCTTAGCGAGTTCATTGGTGCTTAGCTAGACTTCAACATTCATTTTCCTTCTGGAGAAGCTTGAGAGGACTTTGTGTCAAAATGGAAAAACTCTAAGTAATTTTTACTTAGCTGGTTAGGCAAGCTCTGCCCCTAAAGGTCTCCTGGTAACAACTCGCTCCTGAGAATTGCGATCAAGTCTGTAAGCACGAAAAGCATAATCGAGAAGAGGATGATGTGCTAGCTGATCCTTTAGACACAACTAGTAGTTTATAATTTCAATGCATTTGTTGTATTTTTGTTGGAACAAAGAGACAATAACAGGCTGTTTTGTATCTTGCTTGAATAGCAAGCCTCGAGCCTTGGAGAAGAAACAAACTCAGAAGCAAAAACAGAAAATGAAAACTAGCTTGCGAATAACAGAAAAGAGAGAAGAAGATTGAATGAAAAATGAGCTGATATTTTTCATTAACACACAACAAGGCATTAAGCCATTACATATTTCAGTCAACAAGTAAAACAAACAAGTAATCACCTAATCAACTACCTAACTCCACTAATTTGCATTGAAACTTACAAGATTAGCTTGTACAACTTGCATTCTTGACTTTTCATCAATCAATATCAAAACATTTACCTACTTAGTTCAACATGAACTAGATTACAAAACAATCAAAATGGAACTAAAAAGCAGCAAGTGGATTGGCGACTTCAAACTTGATTCTTTGCACACAATGGCACCATCGCTTGTCGCTATTTCTTCGAGCATGACCACCTTTGCATGTCGTGCATGGCCACCTTTGCATGGGAACTAAACTTAACACTCCTCCTTAGTTTCCATGCTAGTAACACCTAATTCCCTTTTAAATTTAACAAATTTAGACACATTGAGTGCCTTTGTGAAGATATCAGCAATTTGCGCTTCTGAATTGCAATGAATCAGCTCGATTTCATGAGCTTGTTCCATCTCCCTTATAACATGCAACTTAATGTTGAAGTGCTTGGTTCTACCATGAAAAATGGGATTTTTTGCAATTGCAACAGCAGATTTGTTGTCACAATAAATCTCTGTTGCCTCTTTTTGGTTTTGGTTTAAATCAGCCAAGATTTTTCTAAGCCATATGGCTTGATTCACAGCAGATGCAGCAGCAACATATTCAGCTTCTGCTGTTGATTGTGCCACCTGACTTTGTTTCTTAGAACTCCAGCAAAACATGCCTGAGCCAAGACTAAATGCATATCCGGATGTGCTCCTCATGTCATCACTCGATCCAGCCCAGTCACTATCAACATAGCCTATCAGCTTCATGTTTTCAGCCCTTTTGAACAATACACCATGATCAATGGTGCCTTTGATGTATCTTAGCACTCTTTTAGCTGCTTGAAAGTGCTGATCATTGCAGCAATTCATGTATCTCGATAGCACACTAACAGCAAACATGATATCGGGTCTTGTTGCAGTCAAATACAACAGACTACCAATGAGACTCTTGTACATAGTCTCGCAAATTGGTTCACCACTCCCTTGCCTCGAAAGCTTCACTCCAACAGCCATTGGTGTGCTTGTTGGCTTGCAGTTCTTCATAGAGAACTTATCCAGGATCTTCATAGTAAAAGAACTCTGACTTAGAAAGATTCCCTTTTCTGTTTGCTTCACTTCCATTCCAAGGAAGTAGTTCATTACCTAAATCGGACATTTCAAACATTTCCATCATTTTTCTTTTGAAATCTTGAGCATTCTTCTATCTCCTCCGATTACCAATAAATCATCAACATAGAGTGACGGGATAAGTCGAGTTTCACTTGGTTCTTCTTCACATACAGTGTTGGTTCACTGGGACTTCTCTCAAATTCCAAACTGAGCAGGTAAGAGTCAATTCGAGCATACCAGGCTCGAGGAGCCTGTTTCAGACCATATAAAGCCTTTTTCAGTCTGTACACCATGTGTTCTTTGCCAGTGATCACAAATCCTTGAGGCTGCTCGATGTAGATCTCTTCTTCCAGGAAACCATTGAGAAATGCAGACTTAACATCAAGCTGATGAATGGTCCACTGATGTTGAGCAGCCAAGGCAACTATCATTCTAACTGTGTCAAGCCTGGCTACTGGTGCAAATGTTTCCAGGTAGTCCAGACCATACCTTTGGCTAAATCCTTTGACAACAAGCCTGGCTTTTAGCTTGTTCAGACTGCCATCTGCATTCTGTTTTACTCGATAGACCCATTTTACTCCAATGGTCTTCTTTCCAGCAGGTTTATCAACTAGCTCCCATGTCTGGTTCTTCTTAATCATGTTGATTTCATTGACCATAGCTAGTTTCCAGCCTTCATCTGTCTCAGCCTCTTCAAAACTGTTAGGTTCTGCTATTGCAACCTGTGCCCTTTCATAAATATCATCTAGGGGCCTTGTGCCTCTCACAGGCACATCATCAACATCCATTTCAGGTCCTAGCTGCTCAAGTTCAGCTTGATTAGGCACTAGGTCTTCAAAGCGCTTCGCTCATTTTCTCCCAATTCAAAGAGCTTTTTCATCAAAGATGACATCTCTGCTCACCTGGACTTTGTTTGTCAAGGGATCCAGAACCCTGTAGCCCTTCTTGACTGAGCTGTAGCCTACTAGAACACCTGGTTGAGCCCTTTTAGAGAGCTTGTCTCTCTTTGCTGCTGGTATTTGTGCATAACACAGGCAACCAAACACCTTCAGATGTGCCAAGGAAGGCTTGAAACTGAACCAAGCCTCGAAAGGTGTCTCGGATGCAAGAGCTTTGGTAGGAAGCACTGTTACGAAGGTAAGCAAGATGTTCTTGCCTCTCCCACATGGTCTTGGGTAGTTTCTTTTCAAGCAGAGACATCCGCCATATCCATCGGGCTTCGTTCTTTCTTTCGGCTACCCCATTCTGCTTGAGGTGTGTAGACATTTGTGGTGATGTTTGATACCAAACATCATTGCAAATGGCTTGAAACCGAGTGAAGTGTACTCGGTGCCATTGTCTGTCCTTATCGATTTCAGCTTGCAACCTGTTTCTGTCTCTACAGCAGTTTTAAACTTCACAAACACTTGAGCTACCTCAGACTTGTGTTTTAAGAAGAAAATCCAGCAAAACCTTGTAAGATCATCAATGAAGAGGATGAAATACCTATTTTTCTTTGAGTGATTCATCCTCATCGACCACATACATCGAGTGCACCATTGCAGTCTTTCAAGAACTCTCAAGTGAATTTGTAGGAAATGGCGGTCTTGCTGTTTCCCCATCCGCAAACTTCACATACATCCTCATGCTCCATCGAGTGGTGAAGTTCTCTGCCAAACCCTCTTTGGCCATTCGAGCCATTGATCCGAAGTTGGCATGTCCAAGCCTTTGATGCCAAAGCTTGGAGTCATCAACAGAGGTGTATCTTTGAGTTTGAGTCATTTGCCCAGTGAACCTCAAAGCATTTATCGGTCATTGTGGATCATCATAAGGCTTGATCCACTTGGATCGAGAATGTGGCATTATTTGTCCTTGAACACAATGAATAACCTTTCTCGGCGGTTGAGCTATCTTTGAGAAGGTTTACATCAATCTCTGCACCAACAAACACATTTGGGTGATCTTGTTGCTGTGGGAGTACATATCAGCACTTCTCCTCTTCCTTCAGTCTTTATAAACTGACCATTTCCAACCTTGACCTTGGTTTTATAACTTCTGTCCAAGGTTTTAAACAAGGAGGCATCTGGTGACATGTGGTTAGTGCAACCACTGTCCAACAACCAGCCTTTTGAGCATTTCTTATCATCAGCTAAGCAGGAAACAGCAAAGACCTGTTCTTCTTGGTCACTACTGTCCTCAGCTACTCGAGCTTCAACCTTTGACTGCTGAAATTGATTCTGCCTTGGCTTACTCTTGTTTTTACAGACCCTTTCAACATGGCCCTTCTTCTTGCAGTGTTGGCATCTGCATCCGCCTAAACCAAGATCATCTTTCGGATGACTGGCCTCTTACAATGTCTGCAGGGCTGGTCATTACTCCTTGCGATGTCGTCTTAGGCTGTTTTTCCAAGGCCTTTTGCCTCTTGGAGCTTTGAAGCTCGAGGCTTCTCTCGCCTTGGCATTGAATGCACCTTCCTGGTGATCTTCAGCTCTGCTAGCTCTCCTTTGTTCCTGAGCATAGAAAGTGTTGATTAGCTCAGTTAAAGAGATGGTAGCAAGGTCTCTTGAGTCCTCTAAGGAGGATATCTTGGCCTCATATCTCTCGAGGCAAAGTGGAGAGGACCTTTTCCACAATTCTTGCCTCATCAAAGTGCTCACCAAGGAGCCTTATCTTGTTAACCATTGCTATGATTACATGCATCTTTGCTTCGCTTTGTTTCTTCTTCCTTCATCTTTAGATTCTCAAATCCTTCTCAAATTTAATAGCTTCTTTGTTGCCTTGTTCTCTCGGTGCCTTGAAACTCCTCCTTAAGCTTATCCCAGGCTGTTTTGGAGTCTCACAGCCATAATTCAGTGAAGATGACATCGATACAGTTACGGATGCGAGGACATGGCTTTATGCCTTTTGGTCCTCTCATCGACAGATTTGCCTTATCCGAGCTCTTGTGGGATTAGCCCTCGGTGGTCTTGGCTCAACATCTGTGTTAACAACTTCCCACAGATCAAAGGCCTGCAGGTAAGTCTTCATCTTGACCAGCCATATGTGGAAGCCATCTCCATTGAAGACTGGTGGGGCTGCTGGTGAAAAACTTGAGGAAGACATTCAGCTTTCTTAGTTTAATACAACAGGTCCACTAAGAATGAAGTTCTAGATACCAATTGTTGGAACAAAGAGACAATAACAGGCTGTTTTGTATCTTGCTTGAATAGCAAGCCTCGAGCCTTGGAGAAGAAACAAACTCAGAAGCAAAAACAGAAAATGAAAACTAGCTTACGAATAACAGAAAAGAGAGAAGAAGATTGAATGAAAAATGAGCTGATATTTTTCATTAACACACAACAAGGCATTAAGCCATTACATATTTCAGTCAACAAGTAAAACAAACAAGTAATCACCTAATCAACTACCTAACTCCACTAATTTGCATTGAAACTTACAAGATTAGCTTGTACAACTTGCATTGCTGACTTTTCAGTCAATCAATATCAAAAACATTTACCTACTTAGTTCAACATGAACTAGATTACAAAACAATCAAAATGGAACTAAAAACAGCAAGTGGATTGGCAGCTTCAAACTTGATTCTTTGCACACAATGGCACCACTGCTTGCCGCTATTTCTTCGAGCATGACCACCTTTGCATGTCGTGCATGGCCACCTTTGCATGGGAACTAAACTTAACAATTTTCCTTATTGTTTTTCAAATTTAGAATGAAAAACCTTAATTTGATTATTGTTGACATAGTAGCATGGTCGATTGGGAACTTGTTTTAATATGTTGTGCAGTTATATTACTAATATAGATACACTAAGTTATGGAAATTATTAAGATGATTATTCCTAAAGAAAACCATTCATAATTTTGGACTTGTCATACATTAAGTGTATGTTAATGAACTGCTCAAGAATTATAATCTTAAATCAGTTAACCTAGTGCTAGATAGGTTGCGATCTTAAATTAGTTAACACTTATAAAATCAACTGTGAAAGTAGGTTATCGAGCTGTTTAGGAGTTGCGATCTTAAATCAGCTAACTCAAAGATGAATAGGTTGCAATATTAAATTAGTTAACCTTTATATAATCAACTATGAATGTAGGTCATCGAGCTATTTAGAAGTTACAATTTTAAATCAGCTAAATAAAAAATGAATAGGTTGCAACCTTAAATCAGCTAACCTTTATAAAATCAATTGTGAACATAGGTCATTGAGCTATTTAGGAGTTGCGATATTAAATCAACTAACTCAAAGATGAATAGATTGCAATCTTAAATCAGCTAACCTTTATAAAATTAGGATCTGTAAATAATATATCTTTATTGAAGAAAAGAATTTGTTCATACATAGTATTTCTTAAGGTGACGAGCATTTTATGTTTGTGGTAGAATAGGACCCTCTATTTTAGCTAACTCATAAGCCCCTCTACCACCTTGTAAGGCCCTTCCCAGCTTGAAGCCATCTTTCCCTGTTGTATTGTTAGAAGACTAGCTTCAGTATTTCTGAGAACAAGATCACTCACCTGAAACTGCTTATTCCTAACTTTAGAATTGTAGTAGCAGGCCACCTGTTGGGCTCGCGCAATAGCTCTGACTTCTGTTGTTTCTCTAACTTCATCAAGGAGATCAAGACTGAGTCTCATGACCTCTTGGTTAGCAGCTTCATCAAAATGTAACATTCTATATGAGCGCATACCTATTTCAGCAAGAATTACAACCTCTTCTCCATAAACAAGTGAGAATGTAGTCTCTCCAATTGCTGTGTGAGGCGAGGTTCGCAGGGCCCAAAAAATTCCTGAAAGTTCCTCTAGCCAAGCACCTTTGGCATCATCAACTTTCTTTTTCAGAGCTGTTAAAATTTTCCTATTCGTGGCCTCTACCTGACTATTTGTTTGTGGGTCTTGATAAAGCTTTAAGCCAAAACAATTTGTAAATCCTTACAAAAGTTCTTAAATTTCCCTTGAATTTGCATCCCATTATCTATTATGATTAGGTAAGGGATGTCAAATCTGCACACGATAGATTTCCAAAAAAAAGATTCCATCTACTTTTCTGTAATGGTTGTTAAGGCTTCATCTTCTATCCATTTAGTGAAATAATCTACAGCCACCACTATGAATTTCTTTTGCACTGTAACTATTGGAAATGGGCCGAGAATATCAATTCCCCAAGTTGCAAATGGCCAAGAGCCTAACATGATTTGTAAAGGCTCTGCTAGTGATCGTTGCACTTGAGCACATCTTTGACAAGAATCACAAGTGCAGACCATGTGATAGTTGTCCTTCTACACTGTTAGCCAATAATATCTTTGTCTAAAAAATTTTTGCACGAGGAGCTTACCACCCAAATAGTTACCAAAAATTCATTCATGAATCTCCCTCATTACGCAATTCACTTCCGAATGTGCCAAGCATCGCAACAATGGTTGGGAATACCCTTTTCTATAAAGTACACCTTCTAAAAGGGTATACCTAACAATTATGCAATAAAACAAATTATTTCAATCAACTAAAAAAGGAACAATTCACTAACTATGCTTAACTAAAAATATTAGGATAATTCACCAAGCTATAGTTACTCAAAATATGTATAATAATGTCGTATCTCGTGGCTTTGTGTTGTAATTTTGCTAGCTCTTTTTTGTTAGCACGACTTTCTTCTCCTTGCAGTGTCTGGATTATAGGGTCATCCACGTTTCCCCTTGATCCAAGCTAAAAATTTGTGGGACGTCGTATCTAGGGGCATCTCTATATTCCAACAATTTTTTTCCTCTTTGTTCAATAACTACAGATGATGCCAACTTGGACAAAACATCTTCCCACGTGTTATCTTTTCTTGAAAGCTGTCTTACTTGTACTTTGTCAAACCCTGTTAGCAGCTGAGTTGCTATAGAATGATATTTCTTCAAATTTTATTTCTTTGCTTCATATTCGCCACTCATCTTCTTAGCTACTAACTACGAATTCGTATGTACAATCAGCTCATTTGCCCCGAGTTGGTGAGCTAATTGTAGTCCTAAAATTAAGGTTTCATAGTCCACAGCATTGTTGGATGTTTGGAAACTGAAAAAGAGCCCATACTGCCATTCAGTTTTTATCAAGGTCAATTAGGAGAACACCTGCTTCTGGCCTCATTTTTCTTGTAGAGCCATCAACATAAACTATCAAGCCTTTTGAGCTATTAGTCACATTTACACCCTCTTGCGGTGAAGTAACTACTATGTTGCATGCAACAAATAGAAAAAGAAATTTTTAGAAAAAAATGTGTATTTGTTATAAATTATCACAAAAGATAGTAAACTAAAAATATAATTGTCATTAGTCTTCACAAAAGATCACAAATACCAAACAACTTTAATTCCATTAACTGTTCATGAAATTACCCGTAAGATCAGTGGATTTCTTAAAAGAACATTCCACCATAAAGTCGGCTAAAATCTGATCCTTTATCGCCGTTCTTGGAGCGTATTCCACACCAAATTTGGCTAACTTAATACCCCACTTTGTCGTTCTTCTTGAGGTGTCAACTTTGGACAATATATCATTTATGGGTTAACTCGTCATGACCACAATAGGATGAGCTTGAAAGCAGAGACGTAGTTTACGTGCTGCAACAATTACAGCAAAAATAAATTTTTCAATTTTTGAATACCTTTGCTCTGTTTTTTTTTTTGCGACACCTTACTGACGTAGTAAATCGAGAACTGGTGAACTCCTCCTGCCATAATTAAAACAACTACAACCATCTCTTTTGAAGTCTCCAAGTAAACATACAGAGTTTCTCCCACACGAGGTGACATCAACAGTGGCAAGGATGTGAGGTACACCTTGAGTTTTTCAAAAGCTATCTGGCACTCTTCAGTCCAAGAAAAAGGAATTCACAAGGCTTTAAAGAAAGATAAACACTTGTCAGCCATTCTAGAAACAAATCTATTAAGCGCGATCAACCTTCTTGTTAAACATTGTATATCTTTTATTGTCTTCGGGGGAGGCATATCTAAAATGGCACAAATCATTTCTAGTTTAACCTCTATACCTCTCTCTGAAATTGGGAAACTTAAAAATTTACCAGTTTTAACACCAAAAGCACACTTTTCGAGATTCAACTTCATGTTATGAGCTTGTAATACTACGAACGCCTCAGAAAAATTTTGAACATGGTCGCGAAGGGTAGAACTTTTTAATAACATATCACCAACATAAACTTCCATGTTGCGCCCAATCTGATCTTTAAAAGTATCGTTCACCAACCTTTGGTAAGTCGCACCTGTATTCTTCAAGCCAAAGGGCATGACACGAAAACAAAATAAACCCTTTTCAGTAATAAAAGTTGCCTTGTCTTGATCCTCTTAGGCCATAGATATCTGATTATACCCTGAGAAAGTATCAATAAAGCTTATAAACCAGTGCCACGAAGATGCATCAACCAATATATCAATTAATGATAAGGGAAAACTATCTTTAGGGCAAGCTTTGTTGAGGTTGATGAACTCAATTCACATTCTCCCTTTACCGCCAGATTTTCTCACCCTCACCATATTTGAGACCCAGTCTGGTATGTGACCTCTCTAATGAATCCAACTAAAAAGGGTTTTTGTACCTCCTACCTTACAGCCTCAATAACCTGCACAGCGAACTTTCGTTTCTTCTGTTTAACTGGCTTAGCCTCAAGAAAAACATCTAATCGATGAAAAATTACTTGAGAATCCACCGCCTGTAACACCCCTTACCCGAGACCATTGCCCGAATCGAGATCGAGCCATTACTTTACTTAACTTTAAAATTCGAGGCAAAAAATTTTATTTTTGAAATTAATTTTACTATTCACAAAAAAGCTATCCACCTGTGCAGCAGTTACTAATTTAGTTATAACTCAAGATACAAAATTAAAAATTTAAATCCGTAAATTTTCCCTGAAACTAGACTCATATGTCTTCTTACCAGAAATTTTTCAGAATTTTTGGTTCAGCCAATTAGTACAGTTTATTAGTTAAAGTCTCCCCTGTTTCACCACTCGACTATCCTGACCTCTTGTCATTAAAAATAAGATTTCTCCTTGTAGGATTTTCATATGGTGTTCTCACTTGTTTCTAAAGAAAATAGACTCAATAAGGAATCTAGAAATATAATCTAAAACTCATAAACATTTTTTTACAATTTTTAATGATTTTCTAAACTCAAAACAAACGACTCCAAAAATAGTTCTGACCCCGTCTCACTAAAATTCACATTTCTTAAAATATAAAATCCATTTTGCTACACCATTATTTTTCTATGAATTTAGGCTCAATAAGATTTAATTCTATATATCATTCACCTTCTACTTCATTTTATACTATCCTAGGTGATTTTTCAAATTCATGTCCTTTATTCTTTGCTTGAAATCATTTCTTTGAAAATTTTACTCTTTCATGATTTTCTATACATGATTTATCACCTAAACATTTGTAACAACAAACACCTTCATACTTAGCCATTTTAACAACCATTCATAATCAAATACTTACATATCATTCTTTAGCAAAATCATAAATACAAGCATTCAAAATAAGTAAGTCCTTACACATGCCATAACCCAAACATGGTTCATCATAAAATACCGAGTTGTTATCGTTGATAGTGTGGACGATCTCAGACGTCTTTAAGTTCCCGAAAGTAGCTTTACAATACTATAAGAGAAAGAAAAATAAAAGAAGTAAGCATAAAGCTTAGTAAGTTTACTAGCAAATAAATAACAACATTTAACACAAATAATTAAACTCAAATGTCAAGATCTCTAGTTTATTCTTTATTTAATCTCATTCTCGTTCTCTTGTTGGTTTACTTAGTTAACTCATGATCGTAATTTATTCTTCTCTTACTGAAACATTGAGTATCAATTAATAATATAGTAAGTTCTTAACTCTTATAACTTATCTGAGCTTGCCATTTATGTTTTTAAATGAACTTTCATTAACATGATTCGTTTACTAGCCCGTTGAGCCACGTTGGAATAATAAGGATACTTGGGTCTTTTCTGATAATAACATGCCAAAGCCATGTCCCAGACATGGTCTTACATGGGATGTTCTCATATCGATGCCCATGCCATGTCCCAGACATGGTCTTACGGGGGACCTCTCATCTCGGTGCCAACGCCATGTCCTAGACATGGTCTTACATGGGACCACTCATCTCGGTGCCAACGCCATGTCCCAGACATGGTCTTACATGGGACCTCTTTACCCAAATGTCATGACATTTGTATCCGATACATTTCTCATGTTTCAATGAGGCTTTTTAACACCGATTCTCTGTCATCTCATACTTGAGTCAACATTAAATAAATTCATAAAATAAATGCATAATTTCTGGAAAATAACAATATTTATTGAAATATTGTATTTATTTACCGTAAACTTACCTCGGTACAAAATATAGCCAAATTCACCAACTTAGCCTTCAACTTTATTCTTTCCTTTGTCTAACCTCGAGTTTCGTTCTTCTTGATCTAAAATAGCAAATTTAACTCATTTAATACTCACATTTATCAAAACAGCCCTCGACTCTAACTTTGGTAAAATTATGATTTTGCCCCTAAACTTTACATAATTATATTTTTGCCCCAAGGCTCGAAAATTAAATTTCATCTCATATTCTTATGTTTTATGACATGCTGAACATTTTTCCTTTCTATGGGAACATCAAATTCCCACTCTAACACTTATAAACATTAGGTATTTTTACCGATTATGTCAACTTACTCGTTTTCACTTAAAATCACTTAGCAAAAGTTGTTTAACATAATTTATAGCTTCATATTCCACCATAAAACATCAAAATAAAAACATTTCACCTATGGGTATTTTTCCAAATATGAACCCTAGGTTAAATTATTCCTAGAATAGGCTAAATTAAGCTACCGGGATCTCAAAAACGTAAAGAGCATTAAAAACGAGGCTTGGGATCACTTACTATAGAGCTTGGACGCTTGAAAACCGAAACTATGGCTTCTCCCCTTGGTAAATTCGGCCTAATGAAGAAGATGATCAAAAATTGGCTTTTAATTTTGGCTTTTAATTCATTTTAATATTTTAATGACTAAAATGCCTTTAATGAAAAACTTTGGAGACATGCCTAACAATGTCCATTTTTGTCCACCAACTTAACCAATGGTCTAATTACCATATAAAGACCTCCAATTTAAAATTTCATAACAATTGGACACCTCTAACATATAGAACTCAACTTTTACACTTTTTACAATTTAGTCCTTTTGACTAAATTGAGTGCCCAAACGTCAAAATTTTTTAACGAAATTTTCACGAAAGCTTTCCGTGAAATTGTAGGCCATAGAAATATAATAAAAATAAATTCTTCCTCATCATATTTGTGGTCCCGAAACCACTGTTCCGATAACCTTAAATTTTGGTCATTACAACTCTCCCCCCTTTAAGGATTTTCGTCCTCGAAAATCTTACCAGTAAAGAGATTCGGGTATTGTTTCCTCATTGTCTCTTCCGGTTCCCATGTCACTTCCTCAATCCTGTGCTTTTTTTGTAATACTTTCACCAATTTTATCTTTTTGTTTCTATTTAAGCTCCTTTATTTCTCGTGCTAATATCTTAACCGGTTCTTCACTATAAGTCAATCCGGTTGAATCTCCACTTCTATCGAAGTAATAACATGTGAAGGATCTGATCGATACCGTCGTAGCATAGATACATGAAAAACATTATGAATTCTATCGAGTTCCGGTGGTAATGCCAATCGATAAGCAACCGGTCCAATTCTTTCTATGATTTCATATGGTCCGATAAATCTTGGACTCAATTTACCTTTTTGACCGAACCGGAGAACTTTCATCCAAGAAGACACTTTCAAGAATTCTTTATCACCCACCTGAAATTCAATCTCTTTTCGTTTAAGATCATCATATGACTTCTGATGATCAGAAGCTGTTTTTAGACTATCCCGAATCAGCCTTACTTTTTCTTCCATTTCCCGGATCAAATCAACCCCATGTATCTTCTTTTCACTAAGCTCTGTCCAATATAATGGTGTTTTACATTTTCTACCATACAAAGCTTCATATGGAGCCATTTTAATACTGGATTGATATCTGTTATTATAAGCAAATTAAATCAAAGGTAGATACCTTTCCCAATTACCTTTAAACTCTAATATACAACATCGGAGGATATCTTCCAATACTTGAATTACACTCTCAGATTGGCCATCTGTCTGAGGATGAAATGCAGTGCTAAAATGCAATTGAGTACCCAAGGCTTCTTGCAATTTGTCCCAGAAACGAGACGTAAATTGGGGATCTCTATCTGATATAATGGAGACTGGCACTCCATGTAGTCTAACAATCTCAGAATGTACAATTCAGCCAATTTATCTAAAGAATAATCCATACATACTGGAATAAAGTGCGCGGACTTTGTCAATCGGTCGACAATTACCCAAATGGCATTTTTCTTCTTCGGAGACATCGGTAACCCAGATACAAAATCTATACTGATTCTTTCTCATTTTCATTCCGGTATAGTGATTGGCTGACGTAATCCCGAAGGCACTTGATGTTCAACTTTAACCTGTTGACATACCAAACACCTTGACACAAACTCAAAGATATCACGTTTCATACCCGACCACTAATACATCTTTTTCAAATCATTATACATTTTATTACTCCCCGGATGTACAGACATAGTACCGCTATGAGCCTTGTGTAAAATCTTCTGTATGAGCTCTGTATCCTTCGGCACACATACTCTACCTCTGAATAATAAACAACCGTCAGTCCCAATCTGGAATTCTGAATCATTACCGGATTCACAATGTACTCGTTTAGCCTGTAACTTCTCATCATTTTTCTGAGCCTCACATATTTGTTGACGAAACATTGATTTAGCCTTTATTCCAACTATGATTGAACCATCATCAGCCAGTGACAACCGAGCATTCATAGCTCGTAAAACAAAAAGATATTTCCGACTCAAAGTAATAGCAACAATATTAGCCTTACCGGATGATAATCAATAACCAATTCATAATCTTTTATCAATTCTAGCCATCTGCGTTATCTCAAATTCAAATCTTTCTGTGTCATCAAATATTTCAAACTTTTATGATCAGTATAAATATGACATTTCTCACCATACAAATAATGCCGCCATATTCTCAATGCAAATACAATAGCAACTAATTTAAGATCATGTACCGGGTAGTTTCTTTCATGTGGCTTAAGTTGTCTTGAAGCATAGACTATTACTTTATCTTCTTGCATCAAGACACAACCCAAACCATTTAATGATGCATTACTATAAATAATAAATTCCTTACCTGATTCAGGTTGTGCCAACACAGGTGCTTCTGTCAATAATTTCTTCAATCGGTCAAAACTTTGCTGACATTTATTTGTCAATTCAAATTTAACATCTTTCTGTAATAAACGAGTCATCGGAGAAGCTATCATAAAAAACCCCTGTACAAATCTCCGATAATAGCCAGCTAAACCCAAGAAATTTCTAACTTCAGATACATTCTTCGGTGGACTCCAATTGACAATAGCTGAGATTTTACTCGGATGTACCCTGATGCTTTCTTCAGATACAATATGTCCGAGAAAACTCACCTCTCGAAGCCAAAATTCTTATTTACTGAATTTAGCATAAAGCTTCTTTTCACGCAGAATTTGCAACACTATTCTCAAATGTTCTGCATGCTCATTTTTATCTCGCTAATAGACTAAAATATCATCAATGAAAACTACTACAAACCTGTGTAAATACGGTCTAAATATCAAAGTTCATCAAATCCATAAATACTGCAGGTGCATTAGTCAGCCCAAACGGCATAACCAGAAACTCATAATGCCCATACCTGGTTCTGAAAGTTGTCTTTGGCACATCTGCCTCTTTTACCCGTAACTGGTAATAACCTGATCAGAGATCAATCTTTGAGAATACTGTGGCACCTTTCAGCTGATCAAATAAGTCATCAATTCGAGGCAACGGGTACTTCTTCTTTATAGTTACCTTATTGAGCTGCCGATAGTCGATACACAATCTCAAAGACCCGTCTTTCTTTTTCACAAACAGAACTGGAGCTCCCTAATGTGAATGACTCGGGCGAACAAAACCTCTATCAACAAGTTCCTGTATCTGTGTCTTTAACTCTTTTAATTCTGTAGGAGCCATACAATACGGAGCTATGGAAATTGGGGTAGTTCCATGAATCAGGTCTATAGAAAATTCCACTTCTCTTTCTGGTGGCAACCGCGGTAATTCCTCTGGAAACACATCAGAAAATTCACATACAATCGGCACTGGCTGTATCTTTGACTCAGATACCCTAGTATCCAACACATATGCCAAATAAACATCATATCCTTTTCTGACACACTTCTGAGCCATCACAACTAAAATCACATCCGATAATCCCTCAGTCTGATCAGATTTAACCTGAAGTAATTCTCCATTCTGGCACTTTAGCACAATATATTTTTGTTTACAGTTTACTACTGCATCATGCTGAGTTAACCAATTCATGCCCAATATCACATCAAACTCATCAAAAGGCAATAACATCAAGTCAACTAGAAAACAAATACCTTTTACCATCAGTGGACAATTTTTACAAACCTTATCCACCATCACAAACTGGCCCAGGGGGTTCGAGACTTTAACCACAAATTCAGTAGGTTCAACAGACAATTTTTTAACAAATACTAATTTTGTGCATATGTATGAATGTGTAGAGCCAGGATCAATTAATGCAATGACATTAGTATCATAGAGAGAAAATGTACCGGTAATTACATCAGGGGAGGATGCCTCTTCACGAGCACGAATAGCATATGTTCTTGCGAGTGCTCTAACATCTGATCTAACTGCTGAGTCCCTAGACATACCCCTGTTATTCACTCCAACTCCTGAGTTTCTCTGTGGTCTACCTCTAGTAGAAACATTTCTTGATCTCGCACTAGGTATAACTTCTCCCTTAGCTGTTTCAGGACAATCCCGAATAAAGTGATCTGGTGCACCATATCTAAAACAAAGATTTTCACTTGATCTGTACTCTCTGGGATGGCGTCTACCACATTGAGGACATTCTGGCTTAGAAGGTCGAGTACTGCCCGTACTTGCAACTGTAGTGGTTTGAGCTCTAGAACCCCCAAATCTTCTGCTTCTGCTTCGGCTAGAATATCTAGCTGGAAAATTTGATCCACTTGAGAGCTCTCTGGGCCTCTTAGACGTAAACTGAAATGATTTACTCATTTGCCTCTTTTTTGTATCTTGCACTTCAACTTCAGCTTTGCCCTTCTCTTTTTCTTCTAACAAATCTTCTACTTTACAGGCTCTTTCAACCAGAACAACAAACTCTTTAATTTCCAATACACCCACTGATAGTAGGAAGTCATCATTAAGCCCATCTTCAAATCTCTTGCACATGTTGGCTTCAGTGGATACAAATTCCTGAGCATATTTACTAAGTCTAACAAACTCACGTTCATACTCGATCACGGTCATCTTACCTTGTTTTAGCTCAAGAAACTCTTTCCTTTTCTGATTTATAAATCTCTAGCTGATGTACTTCTTTAAGAACTCCTCCTGAAAGAAATCCCAGGTAACCCTCTCACTCGGTACTACAGACACGAGAGTCTTCCACCAATGATAAGCTGAATCTTTGAGAAGTGAGACCACATACTTCATACATTCTTCCGGTGTACAAGATAATTCTTCAAAAACTCGGATGGTATTCTCGAGCCAAAATTCTATTTTTTTCCTTATCATCATCTTTGGTAGCCCGAAACTCTTCAGCCCCTTGTTTTCAAATCTTATCCATTGGTGGTCATTCCCTGATAACTATACCTACGGCTGGGGTAGCTACATGGGGAACCTGTGAACCATGAGGGGGTAGAGGTCTCAAAGTCGGATTCTTACGAACGAACTCGGCAAACCAATCATCCATAGCTTGGAAGAAGGCTTCTCTAGCTCCTCCTCCCTGACTAACTGACATGGGCCTTTCACTAACATTAACATCTGGTGGCGCCGTCACTTCTGCAGGAGCGGGTGCATTACTCTCTACTTCATCAGTACCAACTCGTTCAGGATCCCTAACTATAAAAGAAAACATTTTAAAATCGTCAAGAGTCGTTACACTATCAAAATATAAGTATGGCATGTATAGGCAGACTCTTATTGATACTGAGTATTCCGAAAATCGACTAAACCTGCACTGATACAAAAAAAATGTAACACCCCTTACCCGAGACCATTACCAAAGTCGAGCTCGAGGCATTACTTTACTTAACTTAAAAATTCGAGGCATAAAATTTTACTTTTGAAATTAATTTCACTATTCACAACAAAGTTGTCCACCTGCGCAGCAGTTACTAATTTAGTTATAACACAAGCTAAAAAATTCAAAATTTAAATCCGTAAAATTTTCCCTGAAACTAGACTCATATACATTCTTACCAAAAAATTTTCAGAATTTTTGGTTCAGCCAATTAGTACAGTTTATTAGTTAAAGTCTCCCCTGTTTCACCACTTGACTATTCTGACCTCTTGTCACTAAAAATAAGCTTTCTCATTTTAGGATTTTCATATGGTGTTCTCACTTCTTTCTAAAGAAACTAGACTCAATAAGGAATCTATACATATAAACTACAACTCATAACCATATTTTTACAGGTTTTAATGATTTTCTAAACTCAGAACAGAGGACTCCAAAAAAAGTTCTGACCCTATCTCACTAAAATTCACATTTGTTAAAATATAAAATTCATTTTGCTAGATAAGTATTTTTATATGAAATTAGACTCAATAATATATAATTCTATAACTCATTCACCTTCTAATTCATTTTATACTATCCTAGGTGATTTTTCAAAATCACGTCACTATTGCTGCTTGAAATCTGTTTCTTTGCAAATTTTACTCTTTCATGATTTCTATGCATGATTTATCACCTAAAAATTTGTAACAACAAACGCCTTCATACTTAGCCATTTTAACAACCATTCATCATAAAATACTTACATATCATTCCTTAGCAAAATCATAAATACAAACATTAAAAATAACTAAGTCCCTATACATGCCATAACCCAAACATGGTTCATCATAAAATACTGAGTTTTTGTTGTTGATAGTGTGGATGATCTCCGACGTCTTTAAGTTCCCGAAATTAGCTTTACAATACTATAAGAGAAAGAAAAATAAAAGAACTAAGCATAAAGCTGAGTAAGTTTACTAGCAAATAAATAACAACATTTAACACAAATAATTAAACTCAAATGTCAAGATCTCTAGTTTACTCTTTATTTAATCTCATTCTCATTCTCTTGCTGGTTTACTTAGTTAACTCATGATCATAACTTATTCTTCTCTTGCTGAAACATTGAGTATCAGTTAATAATATAGTAATTTCTCCACTCTTATAACTCATCTGAGCTTGCCATTTATGCTTTTATATGAACTTTCATTAACATGATTCGTTTACTAGCCCGTTGTGCCACGTTGGAATAATAAGGATACTTGGGTCTTTTCTGATAATAACATGCCAAAGCCATGTCCCAGACATGGTCTTACATGGGATGTTCTCATATCGGTGCCCATGCCATGTCCCAGACATGGTCTTACGGGGTACCTCTCATCTCGGTGCCAACGCCATGTCCCAGACATGGTCTTACGGGGGACCTCTCATCTCGGTGCCAACGCCATGTCCCAGACATGGTTTTACATGGGACCTCTCATCTCGGTGCCAACACCATGTCCCAAACATGGTCTTACATGGGACCTCTTATCTCGGTGCCAATGCCATGTCCCAGACATAGTCTTACAGGGGACCTCTTTACCCAAATGTCATGACATTTGTATTCGATACATTCCTCATGTTTCAACGGGGCTTTTTAACACCGATTCTCTGTCATCTCATACTTGAGTCAACATTAAATAAATTCATAAAATAAATTCATAATTTCTGGAAAATAACAATATTAATAATAATAATTGAAATACTGTATTTATTTACCGTAAACTTACCTCAGTACAAAATATAGCCAAATTCACCAACTTAGCCTTCAACTTTATTCTTTCCTTTGTCTAACCTCGAGTTTCGTTCTTCTTAATCTAAAATAGAAAATTTAACTCATTTAGTACTCACATTTATCAAAATAGCCCTTGACTCTAAATTTGGCAAAATTACGATTTTCCCCTAAACTTTTACATAATTACATTTTTACCCCAAGGCTCAGAAATTAAACTTCATCTCATATTCTTATGTTTAATGACATGCTGAACATTTTTCCCTTCTATGGCAACATCAACTTCCCACTCTAACACTTACTTATAAACATTAGGTATTTTTACCGATTTTGTCAACTTACTCGTTTTCACTTAAAATCGCTTAGTAAAAGTTGTTTAACATAATTTCTAGCTTCCACCATAAAACATCAAAATAAACACATTTTACCTATGGATATTTTTCCAAAAATGAACCCTAGGTTAAATTATTCCTAGAATAGGCTAAATTAAGCTATCGGGATCTCAAAAACGTAAAAAGCATTAAAAACGGGGATTGGGATCACTTACTATAGAGCTTGGAAGCTTGAAAACCCTAACTATGGCTTCTGCCCTTGGTAAATTCGGCCTAATGAAGAAGATGATCAAAAATTGACTTTTAATTTTGTTTTTAATTCATTTTAATAACTAAATAACTAAAATGCTCTTAATGAAAAACTTTGGAAACATGTCTAACCATGTCCATTTTTGTCCACCAACTTAACCAATGGTCTAATTACCATATAAAGACCTCCAATTTAAAATTTCATAACAATTGGACACCTCTAACATATAGAACTCAACTTTTGCACTTTTACAATTTAGTCCTTTTGACTACATTGAGTGCCCAAACGTCAAAATTTTTGAACGAAATTTTCACGAAATCTTTTCGTGAAATTTTAGGCCATAGAAATATAATAAAAATAATTTTTTCATCATCGAATTTGTCGTCCCGAAACCACTGTTTCGAAAACCTTAAATTTGGGCCATTACACCCCCGGCATGTTCGCGGTCGACCACGCAAAATGTCAAAATTTGCCTTCAAACATTTAACTAAATCTTCTCATTCCTCTACTGTTAAAGCCAACAAAACTCTTACCACATTGTGTAACAGCCTAAATTTTTTGTGGTAACAGAAACGATGATTTGAAGTCACCAATTTCGATGAGTAAGCTTGTAAATTTTATTATTTTTAATTATGAGTTAAATGTGATTTTAGAAAGATTTGTTAAATAGTTATTTGAGTTTAGAAGGAATTATTAGGTTAATTAGTTTTGAAAACAGGGTATCGTGACCTCGATTTTATAAATTGAGCTGTAAATATTTTTATAAATATTTACGGAGTGTCATTAAGGTAGTATTAAAGTTTTGTTAGAAAATTTTATCGTTTCGATAATTATATAATTAAAAAGGACTAAATTGAAAAAGGTTCAAAACTTGCTAAAGTGATTAAATAGCATAAATGGTAAATAAGGGAGGACTAAAAGGGCAATTAGACTCCCAAGGAATGGCCGAGGTGGCATAAGAAGAAAAAAACCTTGGAATTAGGTGATTTAAGGGCAAAAATTATAAATTTTGTGAAATTAACTTAAATAAATTGAATTCTAAACTTTTCTAGGCTATTCTTCTTCTAATTTTCAGTCCAAAAAGATTTCCAAACTTTTCTAGGCTATTCGGTTTGAAGAAGGACTGAACGATGAAATTAGAATGATGATTGGGGCATAGAAATATGAGAATATAACTTTCTGTCAAATCGTGCTCAGAAAATGGATGAGGTATATAACTAAAAAATGTAGAGAGACAAAAGGAATAAAGAATCTTACAAAAGAAGCTCCTCCAAGTAATTTCGAACAATTCTGGCTAAAAAGTCTAGAGATGGTTTTAGTCGAGCCACTCCAATGTCGAAACGATCAAATAAGAGTAAGGCGACTCAACAAGATTACGGAATGACTAATAGACCTACGGCTAGTGTGGGTAGTGTGCAAAATGTTCTTAAGCCCAAATATAAATATTGTGGGAAAAATCACTTCGGTGAATGTAAAGGCAATGCAAGAGCTTGTTATAAATGTGGGGTCATCGATCATTTTATTCGAGATTGCTCTCAGTTGCAAAGAGAGGAAGAAGCGCAAAAAGAGAAACAGATGGCCACTTCCTAGAAGTAAACGTTCAGGCCAAAATAGTGCCGCTAGGACTGCTCGTTCGGGTATGAAAGATTCTGCTGCCCAGTCAGAGACTAGAGCACCTGCACGTAATTATGCTATCCGAACGAGGGAAGAAGCTACGGTTCTGGACGTAATAGCTTGTACTTTATATCTTTTTGATGCTATTGTGTATGCATTGATTGAACCTGGATCCACGCATTCTTATATTTTCACTGCATTAGTAACAGAAAAGAAAATGTCTGTTGAGTTTACTGATTATGTTATTCAAGTCACTAATCCATTAGGCCAAAGTGTGATAGTTAATTTAGTGTGTCAAAATTGTCCACTGAAAGTAAAAGGCTGTGAATTCCCTACTGATTTGATGTTGCTACCCTTTCGGGAATTTGATGTTATTTTGGGAATGGATTGGTTGACAAAGCATGATGCTGTAGTAAATAGTAGAGAAAAACAGATTGATTTGAAATGTCAGACAGGTGAAATGATTACTGTTGAGTCTAAGAATCCGAAGGAAATTATTATAATTATTTCAGCTTTTTCAGCTCAGAAACTAATGCGGAAAGGTAATAAGGCATTTTTAGCCTACATTCTTGATACCCGAGATCCTGAATCAAAGCTAGAAAAATTACCAGTTGTTAATGAGTTTGCTGATGTGTTTCCTGAGGAGTTGTCGGGTTTACCACCTGATCGTGAAGTTGAATTTGTAATTGATGTAATTTCAAGAACAACTCTGATATCGATAACATCATAGCATATGGCACCAGTTGAGTTATTGGACAAAGGGTTCATTAGGCTGAGCATGTCTCCTTGGGGTGCACTTGCCTTTTTTGTGAAAAAGAAAGATGGTTCTTTGAGACTATGTATAGACTATAGAGAGTTGAACAAGGTCACAATTAAAAATAAACATCCTTTGCCTCGTATTGACAATTTGTTTGACCAACTGAAAGGTGCTGCAGCATTTTCAAAGATAGATCTCAGATTCAGGTATTATCAGTTGAAGGTTAAATAGTGTGATGTGCCGAAGACTGCTTTCAGAACTCTGTATGATCACTATGAGTTTCTGGTAATGCAATTTGGTTTGACCAATGCTCCTGCTGCTTTCATGGATTTAATGAATCAGATTTTTCAACCTTATTTGGATAGATTTGTGGTTGTATTTATTGATGATATACTAATATATTCCAAGACAGAATCCGAGCATGTACAACACTTGAGAACTGTGTTACAGATTTTGAGAGAAAAACAATTGTATGCAAAGTTTAATAAATTTGAATTCTGGCTTTATGAGGTCAGATTTTTGGGTCATATTGTATCAGCCGAAGGGATTCGAGTGGACCCGAGTAAAGTATCTACAGTGGTGAATTAGAAAACTCCAAAGAATATAACAAAAGTGCGAAATTTTTTGGGTTTAGCAAGATATTATCGCTGATTTTTCAAGAAATTTTTGATGATTGCTTCACCGATGACCCAATTACTACAGAAAAACATAAAAAAATTTTACATTGATGTGTCTTTAAATGGATTGGGTTGTGTACTGATGGATTCGGGAAAAGTAGTGGCCTATGCTTTTCTGCAGTTAAAATCACATGAGAAGAATTATCCTACACATGATCTTGAGTTGGCTGCAATTGTGTTTGCTTTGAAAATCTGGAGACACTATTTATACGATGAGAAATGTTATACTTTTACGGATCACAAAAGTTTGAAACACTTGATGACTTAGAAAGAGCTGAATTGGAGACAGAGAAGGTGGTTAGAGATACTAAAAGATTATGACCTGGTTATTGACTACCACCCAGGGAAGGCTAATGTAGTTGCAGATGCACTTAGCCGAAAGTCATAATTGTTTGCACTTCGAGCGATGAACGCTCATTTGTCTCTTAAGGAAGATGATTCTATATTAGAATAATTGAGAATGAAACCTATGTTCCTTCAACGAATTTAGGAGTTACAAGATAATGATCCAAAATTGGTGTTGAAACGACAAATTGTTCAGGACAAGTTGAGTTTAGAGTATACCATTGATGATAATCGTATGTTGCGTTATCGCAATAGAATTTGTGTTTCAAATAATTTAGATTTGAAAAATGGCATTCTTTCTGAAGCTCACAGTAGTATGTATTTCATTCATCCGGGTAGTACAAAAATGTATTGTGATTTGAAAAGAATGTATTGGTGGTCGGGTATGAAACGGGAGATTTGTGAGTTTGCATCAAAGTGTCTGATTTATCATCAAGTCAAAGCAGAACATCAGGTACTAACAGGTTTGTTACAACCTGTCATGATTCTTGAGTGGAAATGGGAGCATGTTTTGTATCTGGATTGCCTGTGACTCCGAGAAAGAAAGATTCAATCTAGGTGATTGTTCATAGATTGACTAAATCGACACATTTTATCTCGGTCATAACAGACTTTTCACTTGAAAAGTTAGCGGAATTGTATATATCAGAGATTGTGAAGTTACATGGGGTTCCCACATCCATTATTTTATATCAGGGTTTGAGGTTTATATCGAGATTTTGGAGTAAATTGCAAGAAGCTCTGGGTACAAAGCTAAATTTCAGCACTATGTTTCATCCTTAGACTGACGGACAGTCAAAACGAGTGATTCAGATTTTGAAAGATATGTTGAGGAGTTGCATACTCGAGTTTGGAGGTAGCTGGGAAAGGTATTTACCGTTAGATGAATTTGCATATAACAACAGTTATCAATCCAGCATAAAAATGGCACCATTTAAAGTCTTTATGGAAGAAAATGTAAGACTCTGTTGTATTGGTCTGAATTGAGTGAATTTAAGCTAGTGGGAGTCGACTTAATCTGAGAAACTGAAGATAAAATTTGAATCATCCGGGACAGTTTGAAGACTACTTCTGACCGTCAGAAGTCATATGCAGATTTGAAAAGAAGAGAAATAGAATTTGATGTGGGTGATCGAGTGCTCTTCAAAGTTTCACTGTGGAAAAAAGTATTACGGTTTGGTAGAAAAGGGAAACTGAACCCAAGATTTATCGGGTCATATGAGATTGTTGAAAAAATTAACCCTGTGGCTTATCGATTAGCTTTACCTCTGGAACTTGAGAAAATTCATAACGTGTTTCATGTATCAATGCTAAGACGGTACAGATCAGATCCTTTACACGTAATTCCTCAAAGTGAAATTAAGCTACAACTGGATATGACATACTCGGAAGAACCAGTAACAATTTTGGCTTGAGAAATTAGAAAACTAAAGAATAAACGAGTACCATTAGTTAAAGTATTATGGCACCATCATGGTTCGGAGGAGGCTACTTGGAAATAGAAGAATCGATGAGATCGCAATATCAGAACTTATTCCCAGGTTACAAATTTTGAGGAAGAAATTTCCTAAAGGGAAAGACTTGTAACAGCCTGAATTTTTAGTGGTAACGGAAATGGTGATTTGAAGTCACCAATTCCGATGAGTAAGCTTGTAAGTTTTATTATTTAGTAATTACGAGTTAAATGTGATTTTAGAAAGATTTGTGAAATAGTGATTTGAGTTTAGAAAGAATTATTAGGTTAATTGGTTTTGAAAATGGGGTATGGAGACCTCAATTTTATAAACCAAGCTGCAAATATTTTTATAAATATTTACGGAGTGTCATTAAGGTAGTATTAAAGTTTTGTTAGGAAATTTTATCGTTTCGATAGTTAATTAATTAAAAAAGACTAAATTGAAAAAGGTGCAAAACTTAGTAAAGTGATTAAATAGCATAAATGGTAAATAAGGGGGACTAAAACGGCAATTAGACACCTAAGGAATGGCTGAGGTGGCATAAGCAGAAAAAAATCTTGGAATTAGGTGATTTAAGGGCAAAATTATAAATTTTGTGAAATTAACTTAAATAAATTGAATTCTAAACTTTTCTAGGCTATTCTTCCTTTAATTTTCAGTCCAAAAAAAGCATTGAAGGTCCTCTAAGCTGGCTTTTCATATTTTTGCATCATGTGAGTTCAATTCTTGATCTTTTCTTATAATTTTTGTATTTTTAAGATTTTTACAATTAGGTCCAACTATCTAATTCATTTCTTTTCGATTCTATGGGTAATTTTGAAAGTTACCATTGATGAGTGCTGGATGTTTATGATGAATTAACATGTATTTGAAGTTTTAATTTTGTTATATGATGATTTTATCAAGTCATTTCAATAGAAATTCATTTTAGGACCAAATTGCAAATAAGATTAAATCTTAGGGTTTGGTATTAAAGTATGTTTATTAAAGGTTGTATAATAACTTATAATATTTAGATAAAGTGTTAATTTAGAAAAATTAGTTCACTTGATGAGTTAATTGGTGAAGGACTAAATTGCAAAAATTGTAAAAGTTGGGTTAATTGTGTAATTTTGAAATTTCAAGGATATAAATTGTGAATTGGACTGAAATTGAAATATATGCTAATGAATGAAAAATTTTACATTCTATATCAAGAGCTTATAGATCAACGAGAAAAAATGAAATTAGCCGATTAGTCTCTAAACTACTACCAATTTTACAATCCAACCCAGGTAAGTTCATATGGTTAAAATCTCATGATTATTTGTTAATTTAGGAATGGTATAATGTATTTATTCATATTTTGTTATTGAAATTATGATTATTGTAAAAGTATAAAAATTGAATTGAATGTTTACAATGAGTAGAATGTAGTATTGAGTACGATCGTTCCGTGGCAAAGAATAAATTGACGGATAAGACCATGGTTGGTCCATGGCAATGTTTAAATGTAAGACTATAGCTGGGCTATGGCATTTTCATGAAAAGACCATAATTGGGTTATGGCACCTTGAACGTAAGACCATGGTTGGACTATGACAGTATATATATATATATGTAAGACCATAGTTGGGCTATGGCATTCTGATGATAAGACCATAACTGGGTTATGGCACTACAAATGTAAGACCATGCAAGGTCATGGCAATGCATGTGTAAGACCATAGGTGGACTATGGCACAAAAAGAACAATGTACTCATATCCTTAAGCAGTTCTTCGATTCAGAAAGAAATGGTAAAAGACTCATGTGATTGAATTGAAAGATTTATAGATTATTATTGATATTGATCTGAAGGAAGTGTGTTTATTGATTATATTGTAATTGACAAGGATAAATGTATGATTTATTTACAATTTAATTTATTATATTAAGTTCTGTAAGATCAATGTTTACCCTATTGAACTTACTAAGCTTCATTAAGCTTACTCGTGTTGTTTAATGTGCTTATAGATTAACGTATAGTCAAAAGATTAGATCAACACATCAAGCTACACTATCTAGTTTAATCCGGTAGTTTTTTGCAATGCGGTTGTGAATGATATATATATTGTATGCATGTTCATGTAACTAGTAGTAGAATTTGGTAAACCAATGAGATGGATGAAATAGGTAAGTTTAAGTATTTGAGTATTTAGGATGTATGTCATGCTTAAAACGTGATATTTGGCTTTAGTTAATTGCTTGCTTTGGATGTATTGAGGTATTAAAATGTTGTGTATAGGGAGATATCATAATGGGTGAGAAAATTGGCCTTAAAATGACTTATTTTTGTCTACACAGGCAGAGACACGGGCGTGTGTCTTAGTCCTATGTGACACACGGCCTGGCACATGAGCATATAGTCTGGCCGTGTTTCCCCTGCACCTTGAACTTCAAAATAGAATACCCAGGTTTTGACACACGGCCTAGCACACGGGCGTGTAGCTTGGCCGTGTGACCCCTGCACCTTGCACACGGACTAGCACACTAACATGTGGTTAGCCGTGTGACCCAAGTCAGAGAGTTACACGGGTAAGGACACAAACTGAGACACAACCGTGTGCCTCATATGAAATGTCCACACGGCCTAAGACATGGGCGTGTCTCCTGGCCATGTGAGCCACACAACTGCCCACACAGGCATATGTGCCCTACTTCTAAGAAATTTTTTGAGATTTTGGAAAAAATTCCCTGAGTACCCAGTTTAATTTCGATTCACTTCAAAGGTGAATATTCGGCCTTGAGGGTCCATCTAAGGGACAATATGAGTGTTATATGATTGATTCTAAATATGTGTAACAAAGGTTGGGAAATTTCTGTATTTAATTCTTAAAGTTTGGTAATGCTCCATAACCCTATTTCGATGATGGATAAGGGCTAGGGGTGATACATTTAGTGGTATCAGAGCTTCGATTTAGCCAATTCTCGAAATGAATGTAGTGTGTAAAATTCTAAAAATACATGCCATATAAATCTGTGATAGTGTGATGTGTATGATCCGATCTAACCCTTATTTTTCTTATAGATTGTAAAGATGTTAGAACGATCTGAATATGCTAATAACGATGAAGTCAATAGTAAAGCACATACATCTAAACATGGGACAAGCAATAACGTCCCAATTCCTCCGGCTTAAGAACAAGAGCTTAAAAATATGTTTTATGGGTTTATGAATCAGTGGTTTAATGAATTTATGCAATAGAGAAATCAAGCTCAACAACCTCCTCCCCCTACTACACCATCTGAAGTGCCTCCGATTACACCTCCACATCCTCCAATAATTGAATCTAGTAAGCGTACTTCTATAGAAAAACTTAGAAAGTTTGGACCCGAAGAATTTCGAGGTAGGTCAGATGATGATCTAGTCAAAACTGAATATTAGCTATAGAATATAGTAAGAGTTTTCAAAGAAATAGCTTGTTCCCTAGATGATTATTTGAGATGTGTTGTTTCCTTACTGAAAGAGGAAGCATATAATTGGTGGATGACTATAGTGGCTGTGGTGCTGAAAGAGAAAATCACTTGGGAATTCTTTTAGAGTGAATTTAAAAAGAAATATGTCGACAAGAGGTATTTAGACAAAAAGAAGAGGGAATTCTTTGATTTGCGACAAGGTAATTGATCGGTAGCCGAGTTTTAAAGTTTTGTTAGAAAATTTTATCATTTCGATAGTTAATTAATTAAAAAGACTAAATTGAAAAATCTGCAAAACTTGGTAAAGTGATTAAATAGCATAAATGGTAAATAAGGGAGGACTAAAAGGGAAATTAGACACCCAAGGAATGGCTGAGGCGGCATAAGTAGAAAAAAATCTTGGAATTAGGTGATTCAAGGGCAAAATTGTAAATTTTATGAAATTAACTTAAATAAATTGAATTCTAAACTTTTCTAGGCTATTCTTCTTCTAATTTTAAGTCCAAAAGGGCCATTGAAGGTCCTCTAAGTTGGTTTTTCATATTTTTGTATCATGTGAGTTCAATTCTTGATCTTTTCTTGTAATTTTTGTATTTTTAATATTTTTACAATTAGGTCCAACTATCTAATTCATTAGTTTTTAATCCTATGGGTAATTTTGAAAGTTACCGTTGATGATTTCTGGATGTTTATGATGAATTAACATGGATTTGAAGTTTTAATTTTGTTATATGATGATTTTATCAAGTAATTTCAATAGAAATTCATTTTAGGACCAAATTGTAAATAAGATTAAATCTTAGGGTTTGGTATTAAAGTATGTTTATTAAAGGTTGTGTAATACCTTATAATATTTAGATAAAGTGTTAATTAAGAAGAATTAGTTCATTTGATAAGTTAATTAGTGAGGGACTAAATTGTAAAAATTATAAAAGTTAGGGTAATTGTGAGGGTAATTGTGTAATTTAAAATTTTGAAGGGTATAAAATGTGAAGTGGTTTGAAATTGAAATATAAGCTAATGAATGAAAAATTTTACATTCTAGATCAAGAGCTCGTAGATTAACGAGAAAAAGGGAAATTAGCCGAGTAGTCACTGAACTACTACCAATTTTACAATCCAACCCAGGTAAGTTCATATGGTTAGAATTTAATTATTATTTTTTAATTTAGGAATGGTATAATGTATTTATTCATATTTTGTTGTTGAAATTAAGATTATTGTAAAAGTATGAAAATTGAATTGAATGTTTACAATGAGTAGAATGCAGGATTGAGTATGATCGTTCCGTGGCAAAGAATGAATTGATAGATAAGACCATAGTTTGTCCATGGAAATGTTTAAATGTAAGACTATAGCTGGGCTATGGCATTTTAATGAAAAGACCATAATTGGGTTATGACACCTTGAACGTAAG
Source organism: Gossypium raimondii (assembly GCF_025698545.1). Taxonomy (NCBI): domain Eukaryota; kingdom Viridiplantae; phylum Streptophyta; class Magnoliopsida; order Malvales; family Malvaceae; genus Gossypium; species Gossypium raimondii. Next base: position 6,208,459 of record NC_068577.1, read on the forward strand.
ACCATGGTTAGACCATGGTAGTATATATATATATATATAAGACCATAGCTGGGCTATGGCATTCTGATGATAAGACCATAACTGGGTTATGGCACTACAAATGTAATACCATAGTTGGAATATGGAACAAAAAGAATGATGTACTTATATCCGTAAGCCGTTCTTCGATTCAGAAAGAAATGGTAAAAGACTTATTTGATTGAATTGAAAGATTTATAGATTATTATTGATATTGATCTGAAGGAAGTGTGTTTATTGATTATATTGTAATTGACAGGGATAGATGTATGGTTTATTTATAATTTAATTTATTATATTAAGTTCGGTAAGATCAATGTTTAACCTATTGAACTTACTAAGCTTCATTAAGCCTACTCGTGTTGTTTAATGTTCTTATAGATTAACGTGTAGTCAGAAGATCGGGTCAACACATCAAGCTACACTATCCAGTTTAATCCGATAGTTTTTTCAATGTAAATTTTGGTTTATATAGCATGTATAGGGTTGAATTGGCAATGATATAATCTAAAATGTGGTTGTGAATGATATATATTTTGTATGTATCTTCATGTAACTAGTAGTAGAATTTGATAAACCAATGAGATGGATGAAATAGGTAAGTTTAAGTATTTGAGTATTTAGGATGTATGTCATGCTTAAAACGTGATATTTGGCTTGAGTTAATTGCTTGTTTTGGATGTATTAAGGTATTAAAATGTTATGTATAGGGTGATATCATAATGGGTGAGAAAAATGGCCTTAAAATGACCTATTTTCGTCCATACGGGCAGAGACACGGGCGTGTGTCTTAGTCCTATGTGACACATGGCCTGGCACATCAGCCTATAGTCTGGCCGTGTGTCCCCTGCACCTTGAACTTCAAAATAGAATACCCAAGTTTTTACACACGACTTAGCACACGGGCGTGTGGCTTGGTCGTGTGACCCCTGCACCTTACACACGGCCTAGCACACGGGCGTGTGGTTAGCCGTGTGACCCAAGTTAGAGAGTTACACGGGTAAGGACACAGGCTGGGACACAGTCATGTGCCTCATATCAAACGCCCACACGGCCTAAGACACGGACGTGTCTCACACGGCCGTCCACACGAGCGTACGTCCCCTGCTTCTAAGAAATTTGTTGAGATTTTGGGAAAAATTCCCTGAGTACCCGGTTTAATCCCGATTCACTTCTAAGATGAATATTGGGCCTCGAGGGTCCATCTAAGGGACAATATGAATGTTATATGATTGATTCTTAATATGTGTTACAAAGGTTGGGAAATGTCCGTATTTAATTTGTAAAGTTTGGTAATGCTCCGTAACCCTATTCCGATGATGGATAAGGCTTAGGGGTGTTACATCTTGTCCAAACTCTCTACTACTTTTGGTTTCTTCAATATCTCTTCCCTCCTAGCATCCAAACTATCTAAATCCAAACCTAATTCTCCTACCTTGCTTGCTGCGAACTTTGTCCCTTTTGTACATGTTCGCGTGTTTGCTTCATTTATAGCATGTGGCACTACCTAGACGTTCGCTGATCAGACTACATGAACCCCACCCATGTTCTTGTAGGGAACTTAATCTTCATGTAGAAAGTTGCTATCATCATCTTAGCCATTCTCATTATGAGACATCCAAAAATAGCATTGTGTGCCATGCGGTGGTCAACCATAAAGAACTAGACATACTCTGTTGTGGTATGTTCACCACCCCCAAGGTAACAGGAAAAGTAATACAACCCTTTACCTCAACAGGGTGGTTCACAAAGCCATACAACGGGCTCACCTTTTTTAAAGTCTGAACCCTAAAACACAGTAGAAAACGCAACAAAAAGAGGACAACAAGAAGAGAAGACCCTAAGGTAAGAGTAAGAGGATTCCATTGAAAGAGGAAGTCATCCTCTCGGCTAACATAGGGCACTGTGCTGCTGAAGTGTGGAACAAAAGAAGCTTTTCTTCCGATGTTCTTCCATCATTTCTATCTTCTACTCTAGTGAATTGATTTGGTTGTAAATGATCGGGTTGGGGTTATTTTGATGATGCTTAATTGTTTTAAGTTTTCATGGTATACATCTGATTATTTTTCTGCTCATTTTAATTGTTTGAGTGTAATGCTAAGGAGTAGTCGATGGCATATTATTCTTGTTAAGTTGATTTAATGCATGAAAGGCTAGATTAATTAACTACTATTGAATGGCATGAGTAACATTCAATTATGCTTGCGTCATAAAGAAAGAATTACACATGTTACTATAATAAGACCCCGTATAAGCAAGGACAATAACTTCAGGTTTTACCCCCAAAAGAGGCAGGCCACTTTAGGGCTCTTCTGCACAGTAAGTTAATCAAGATGTTGCCATGGCGTTATCAGCAGTAAAGGTTTATTCTAAATAATCCCAACCTACCACATAAATATCGTAGACACTATATCTTTATTCTTTGTCGAAGTATCTTTGCCACAATATATTTAGTAGTTATTTATTTATAAAATATTTACATATCACTCTCATATTTTCCATTACATTCCTACTATCCCCATTGCTATAGCATTTCCAGTTATTTACTAATTCCATATATTACTTATCATTGCGTATTTACTTTAGTTTTGCCATAACATTTCATTCAATCGTTTTGTCATAGTATTAACCTGACTTTATTAAAATAACTTGACCAACTTTGTGCCTCAATTTGATTCTTGTGGGAACGATACTGACTCATCACTTTACTACTTGAACGGACGTGTATGTTTGCACAAAAACCGCACACCATTTTACACACGACAAGTTTTTGGCGCCATTGTCGGGGATCGACAATTTGGTGAAATTGGTATAGTTATTTTACTTACTTTCATTAGCTTTATCTAATTTAGTTATCTTTAACTCTTATAGGTTTGCCATTTTTGCATGAGAAGAGGCGTTCCTGTCAATACATAATATCTTTTTGATCCAGAGATTGACAAAACTTTGAGGAGAAATAGAAAAGAATTAAGAAGAATGGCTGGAAACAAGAATGATCTCAATGGCAATCCAAATAAGCGCAATGAAAATCCTTCCATTAGACATGTGGCTAATGATCGAGATAGGCCAATCAGAGAGCATGTTGTCCCAATGATGAATGATTTGAATCCAGGGATAGTTAGACCAAATATATAAGCTCAGCAATTTGAATTGAAACCAGTAATGTTCCAAATGTTACAAACCGTAGGACAATTTTGTAGACTCGCCACTGAAGACCCACGGTTACATTTAAGACTCTTTTTAAAAGTATGTGATTCATTCAAACAATAAGGTGTTCCTAATGACGCCTTGAGACTTAAGCTATTCCCATATTCTTTAAGAGATCGTTCCAGGGCATGGTTATATGCTTTACCGTCGAGAATAGTGGCATCATGGAATGACCTTTGCCAAAGATTTCTATTACAGTATTATCCTCCCACTATAAATGCTAAGTTGAGAAATGATATTACATCTTTCTGGCAATTTGAAGATGAGATGCTATATGAAGCTTAGGAACGATTTAAGGAGTTAATCGGAAAATGTCTGATGCATGGATTCCAGCATTGGACTCAAATTGAAATGCTTTACAACGGGTTGAATGTGCACATGAGGATGGTAGTTAATACGTCTGCCAGTGGTACTTTGTTGGACAAAACTTATAATGAAGCATACAAGATTTTGGAAAATATTTCTAACAATGATTATCAGTATCTGATCACGAGAGTTGGGATTGGTAAGAGAGCTGTTGGTACTATCGAGCTTGATGCAATCACTTCGTTGATAGCCCAAGTATCCTCTTTAGCTAATATGATTAAAATAATGGGAAATCCAACTGTAATCTAGGAGATGAAATCAGCCGAGCTGTCATGTGTTTATGGTGAATACCATGTGTTTGACGAATGCCCATCAAACCCAGCATCTGTATACTACATGAATAATAACCCCTATTCCAACCCTTACAATACAGGGTGGAAACAACATCCAAATTTTAGTTGGAATAATCAAGGTGCAGGGGATTTTAACAATGTTGAAAGATAGAATGCCAACAATGCACCGCCTGGTTATAACCATCTTATGCTGAGGCAAAATGTTCAACAAGGTCAAGCATCATCTTTTACTTCTATTGAAGATTTTTTGAAAAATTATATGGCCAAGAATGATGTTGTAATTCAGAGTCAAGTTGCATCTCTCTGAGTTCTTGAGAATCAAGTGGGGCAAATAACGAATGCTTTGAATTCAAGGTCACAAGGATCATTGCCAAGTGATATCAAAAATTCAAGAACACAAGGGAAGGAGTAGTGTAAGGTCATCACTCTCAGAAGTAAAACTCAGCTAGATGATGTTGTTCAAAATGTCACGACATAAGAAGACGACTCAAGATGTGACCAGGTAAGAATCCTAGAGCCATCTGAAAAACATACTACACTTGAAAATGGTAAATAGAAGAATGTTGTGGCAAAATGAGATCATGTTGCCAAAAAAATAAAATGGCAGAGGAGGACACAAAATTTAACCATGAAAAGAATTTGGATCGTCTAAAAAGCACACTACAATTAAAAAGGTAAAACAACAACATGCCGTAAAAAATCAAATCACTTTGCTAGTGAAAATGCCATAGTAAAATGATATCAGCAACCTGAAGGACAACCACCTCTACAATTTCCTCAAAGATACCACAATTGTAAGCAAAAGGCCCAATTCAAAAGATTTTTAGATGTTTTGAAGCATCTATATATTAACATACCACTAGTAGAAGCTTTAGAGCAAATGCCCAATTATGTAAAATTCATGAATGATACTGTTGAAGAAGCATAGGTTGGGAAAATTTGAAACTGTTACTCTCACTGTAGGGTGCACATCATTATTGATAAACAAACTACCTTCAAAGTTGAAGGACCCTGAGAGTTTCACTATCCCATGTTTCATTGGAAATCATTATGCTGGTAAGGCATTATGTGATTTAGGAGCGAGTGTAAATTTAATACCTATGTCTATTTTTAGGAAGCTAGGAATTGGGAAAGCAAGACCTGCTACGATGAGTTTGCAACTGGTTGATTGATCCTGTGCCCATCTGGAAGGTAAAATTGAAGACGTATTGGTAAGGGTAGTTAAATTTATCTTTCTTACGGATTTTCTTATTCTAGAATATGCAGCTGACCATGACGTGCCAATTACTCTTGAAAAACCTTTTCTTATTACTGGGTGGACTTTAATTGATGTGCAGAAAAGTGAATTAACCATGAGGATAAATGATTAGTAGATCACATTCAATGTATTTAATGCTTTAAAATCTGCTGATGAGAATGAAGAATGCCGAGCCATTGACTTGATAGACATAATAGTGGAGGAAGAAGTCACAAGATTTTGCCACAAAAATTCTAATATTAACAAAGAATCAGTTTAGCGGAGTAATGCAGTAAGTTTTGAGGAACTTAAGCAGTTTGTGGTTAAATCAGAGGAGAAGTTTGAATCATTGGATTTATTAGGTCACTCTTTTATAAAAAAAACCTCCCAACAGTGTTAAGGGTATGAGAAGTTTTTTTAGGACATGTAGTATTTTATAGAAGACTCATTAAGAATTTTTCAAAGATATCTAAACCATTGTGTAACACCCCAAATCCGGTCTAGACGTTACGGTCGGATCTGGCGTGTTACATTGAAGTGTCTTTCTAAAGATTGGACTCATTGGTAAAAGTTTGTTTCTAGGTTTAAAAACCCCGTAATTATTATTTAACAAATCATCTAGCCAAAACGTTTGCCTTGTTGTCTGCTTTTGATATAAAAGGTTGATCTAAAATCGCGGAAGCTTTTGAAAACTCTAATGTTTAAATTTCGTGTCTTTGAAAATAGTAATTATTTTAAAATTTTGTTATCTCCTAAACTAGTAGTTTAAAATAAGTACGCAAGAGTCTAATTAAAAATTTAAAAAAACTTAAAGGTCTTATTACATAAACAAAACCCAATATAAACATTAAATTTAAATGAAAGCAAATGTAAAACTACTGCAGTTGTGTGGCCACCTCCGAGTCCCTCGCAGCACCGGTACCTAAGATTGGGGATTACCTATGAGACAAATAGGGGCTGAGTTTACGAAAACTCAATGTGTAATCCCCTAACAAGCAAACAGTCAATTAAACAGTAGATAAATACAGTTTGGGCCTGAGCCCGTTACAGTAACAAGCCCTTTCCCGTAACAGTAAATGATAGAGCTTAGGCCCATCACAATGCCAGTAATCAGTAGGGCATTTGCCCAATTTCAGTAATATATCAGTGGGGCCTTAGTCCATAACAGTAACAGATATTAGTCATGCGGTGAACAGTATCTAATATCATTAATCGATGCAGTAATAGTACAAAATCAGTAATCAGTGCAGATATGCAGTTAGAAATCCTACCCAATCCAGCCTCTACACACCACTCCGTCCAGCCAAACACACCACGTGGGGATAAAATCGACCCACCCAACCAGACACACCAAGATTAGCAGGTTCTGACACTAAGCGAGATTGCGGCAAAAGTCGCCGATAAAATAAATGATATATAACCATCAGTAGGTCCATAGTCGTCTTGGGCGAAACGTGCAACCTTATCAGTACGGTACACTTCCTCTAAATATAGCAACCCATCCCCATGTAATATATCGTGACATAATATCATACGTTTATGCAAAATGTCATGCTCAATCATAGTCATACATATCATAGAGCAAATTAGTCATACATAACATAAAGTCATAATAGTTATTTCATCTGCTAAGGGTATAACAGTCATTTTACCCTATGGGGGTATTTTAGTCATTTTACCCTATGGGGTTATTTCAGTCATTTTACCCTATGGGGGTATTTCGGTTCTTTTACCCTATGAGGGTATTTTGATCATTTTACTCTATTGAGGTATTTCAGTCATTCTACCCTATTGGGGTATTTCGATCATTCTACCCCATGGGGTATTTTAGTCATTTTACCCTATGAGGGTTTTTTGGTAATTTTACCCTATGGGGTATTTCGGTCATTCTACCTTATAGGGGTATTTCGGTTATTTTACCTTATTGAGGTATTTTGGTTATTTTACCTTATTGGGGTATTTCAGTCATTTTACCCTATGGGGGTATTTTAGTTATTTTACCCTACGGGGTATTTCGGTTATTTTATCCTATGGCGGTATTTCGGTCGCCTCGAGCGACTCAGGTGATCTAAATGGTAATAACAGTGTAAATGGGCCCAAGGTCCATTACTCAACCCAAGTGGGCCCACACGCTCGTCCAGCCTAGATTTTGACACGGCTTTGAGATTTACATAGCCCAGTCCAGCATTTGCCATAAATCGTGGATTTCATCCGTGTGGGGCCCACGATCCCATTTCGACCCAACGTGGCCCATTACGGCCTAAGCCAGTGAAAATGCTCATAGAGGCCCCTACAGTCTATCACCAATGATTCGTAGGTTTGACTTACCACACGAGCGATTGCACGCTTGTGTGGTCTCAAAAGTTGTATTTCAGCTTTTCAGCTTTTGCCGTTTTACATTTACAATTGGATGGTTACACACCTGATGTGATTTGCAGATTCCCTTCCTTCCAAACACTCTTATTCTGAAAATCAATGATCATTACACCCTTGGTTCCCAGGCAATGTGCTAATCGACCTTAACCACCACCAGTTAGGAATGGAAGCAATGCAAGCTAGAGAAAGCGACGAAAACCTTGAAAACCTCATCGATCTCCCATCGGGAACAAGGAATAAATGAGATGATATATATATCTCTCCACAACAACAACGTCCCCAAATCTCAATATTCTCTCCTCAAATCTCTCCAAATATCCCTCCTCAATTCTTTCTATGACCAGTTCAGACTTCATTTAGCAGTATTTCAATCCATCTCTACCACCCACACAAATTAGGCAGCAAAATAAACACTCTCTTTTTGATGCGCCACCACTCGAACCTTAGATCCCATGTACACTCCACACGCCCCTTACCACTAGACCAACAACTCATTTGTATCATATTTTAACCACAATAATTTAAGAACCTACTATCTAGATCCAAAGATTTTATTCACTTAAAATAAAAAAATTTTGCATAAGTCAAGGCTTGAACCCCTAACTTCTCAGACACTTCCAAAAACTCCTAAATCTCTTAACCACTGAAGCAGACATTCATTTATGTCACTTCCTTGCACAATTAAATATTTATGTGCAGTCTCCTATCTGTTCCCTTATTCAAAACCTATTTCATCTAGGCCCAAGATTCGAGGTGTTACACATTGTGCAGTTTGCTGGAGCAAAATAGACCTTTCAGTTCTGATGAACACTATTTGGTAGCTCACATATATCCTCAGAGAGTTGTTGATGTTAGAGACACAAAAATAGGGTCACATTTAAAGATAATGGACAACACTTAAAGCACTACTGGGGTGCTCATGTTAAGCAAGACAAGCGATCCATTGACCTCTACGATGTTTGAGTTAGCAGTTATTTTATTTTATTTTATTGTTTTACTTTATTTTTGTCTTTATTTCATGTTGTTTTCATTTCTACTTTTTTTTAATAAATAAGCAATTTTTTTTCTAGATTCACAAAGACTGATAAACACAGTGCCCATAAATCCACTCGCATGGCCAAATGAAGTACCTACACTCTAGTCCAAGCCAGGGAAGTCTTCTTTCCCTATCTAATGCATTTTATTGATTTTTCCATGAAATTTTCTATACATATCTATCTTTTTGTTTCTTGTTACATATTGGTATATGCATAGAGGACAATGCATCCCTTAGTTTTTGGGGTGTATTGTGCATCTAGGCTACCCTTTATATTTAGTATGTATGCTTATTTTAGTATAGTTAATTTGTTTTGCCATTGCCATGTAACTATCAAAGTACTTTTGTCTATGAGAAGTACAGTCTTTACTTATGATGTTAGATGATAAGCTTATATTTTTCGATATACCTAGAATATGTGACAGTGGATTTGGTGAATTTAGCTTGGGTTGCTTGAAAATTGATTCCTAAAAATGAGATGGCCTAATATTCATTTTTTTTGGAATATAGTAAGTATCTTTTAATGAACTTAAGGATTTTTGAAGCCAAACATTAGTTATATTGCCACAACATTATTTAAATTAAGGGATAGTAGGCACTCCAATGCTTAGAATTGTTGAGTAGGTCAACACCACTTTGTTTGCTCCATCGTGCTATTGATTAGAAAGGTGAGTTTAAGTAAGAGTGTGTAATAAAGGAAATAAAAAATTAGGGGCATTCCGTTGTAGCAAAAGGGCTGAGTAGCTAAGGAGGTAGTTGTATGCTTCATCCATCTTTTTAGTCAAAAGCCTTACGCTTTATGAGTGACTATTGATTTAAATTGTGACATGATTAAATATTTGGCAATTTGATTTATGCTCCATTTTGATTGTCATGTCAAAGAATTTTGTGACATGCTAAATCCCCTAATAATAATAAAAAAAGTGGAAAATAATAATAAAAGAAAAAAACAAACAAATGTGAAAAATATATTTTGAGTAGGCTTAAAGCAAGTAACTTATGTTTAGGTAACAAATGAACTAGGTAAATTAGGAGATGTTTGCTATAGGCCAAAAGAGAAAATACATGAGTACTTAGGAAAATTTAGTTTTAGGGAAAAAAATTTCCACTACCTTTGTTGAGCAAACCTTTGACACTCGACTGAGTTTTAGAAAAAAGAAAATTGCTGAGAACTGATGTATATGTTGTTATTCGAATAGCTTAGCAGTATGAGTTGGTTTGGCGCGCTGGCAAAATGTTTGAATTTATGCATGCATGTATATTTTGCTTGAGGACAAGCAATAACTAAGGTTTGGGGGTGTGATAACTCTTGAAAAGAGTTATATTTCATGCCTTTAGACCTAGCTAATTGCATGTACTTAAGTACATTTAGTTGCACTTTAGGACATTTCATTAGTATTTTTCCTTTAGCATGCATTAGGATCTTGGACTGTGTTTAAATATTATTTGTTACATTTAATTTATTGTGGAAGGGTTGTGTTTGGTGGATTTGTAGAGCTAGGATAAGGAACACGGAATAGAGGAGTGAAGGTTTGCCAAGGCAAAAGGGTGGACAGTTTGCCAACTTGTATGCGTGGCAATTCGTGACTCCGAGAAGATGACCTAGTCAACACTCTAGGCATACCAGTTTTAGCATAATTCTACTTGTAATAAATAAATATACCTAAAAAAGAGGAAGAGATAAATCTTGAGCTGTTGGTTTTATCTTAGAGAAAAAAAATTTAAAAAGAGGAAAAAGATCATGAGATAATGAAATGATAACCACTTACCCAAAAAGAAGGGATTTTAAACCAAAAAGAATTTAAAATAAGAGAAGATAATCTTTGGTTGTGAGATTTACTCTAGGGGGAGCTTATAAATAGGCCAAAAGAGGAATCCCTAAACCAAAGTAGAAAACACAACAAAAAGAGAACAACAAGATGAGTTAAATCTCATTGGGTTAAACCCGACATTCGTCCGTTATTTCCATCATGCTCTTTTGTGAATTGATTTGATTGTAAACAATGCTGATGGTTTGGAATTTTATTTCCCAACCGATGAGTTAAATCTCATCGGGTTGGGGTTATTTTGATGATACTTAATTGTTTTAAGTTTCCATGGTATACATCTGATTATTTTACTGCTCATTTAATTATTTAAGTGCAATGCCTAGGAATAGTTGATGGCATGTTATTCTTGTTAAGTTGATTTAACGCAGGAAATTTTTTATTACTTAACTAATATTGAATGGCATGAGCAACATTTAAATTATGCTTACGTCATAAAAAAGGAATTACACAGGTTATTATAATAAGACCCTGTATGAGTAGGGACAATAACTTCAAGTTTTGCCCCCGAAAGAGGCAGATCAGTTTAATACTCTTCTACACAGTAAGTTACTCATGATTTTGCCATGGCATTATCGACTTTGAAGGTTGATTTTGAATAATCCCAACTAACCCCATAAATATCGTAGACATTATATATTTATTCTTTACTGAAGAATCTTTGCCACAACATATTTAGTAGTTATTTATTTATAAAATATTTACAGATCACTCTCATATTTGCCATTACATTCCTACTATCCCCTTTGCTATAGCATTTCCAGTTATTTACTAATTCCATATATAGCATTTCAAATTATTTACTAATTCCATATATTACTCATCATTGCATATTTACCTTAGTTTTGACATAACATTTCATTCAATCGTTTTTTCATAACATTAACCCGACTTATTAAAATAACTTGACCAACTTTGTGCCTCAATCTGATCCTCGTGGGAACGACACTCACTCATCACTTTATTTGTAATAGCCCGGTTTAGACTCTGGTTGGACAGTGGCTTTGGGACCACGAATCCAAGTCAGAAAAATATTTTAAAATTATTTTTCGTGCTTATAGTATGTGAACTGACATGTGTGAAATCTTCGTGAATTAATTTATCCGTTTGTCTGCTTAATTTGTGAAATGGCTAAATCGCATAAAAAGTAAAAGTGGCATTCTCATTGTTAATATGCTAATTTGTTATGATTTGATTTATGGGAAGTCCTTAAAAGGTTAATATACCATTATAAGGTAAGTGGACATTTATGTCCATGAATTAAGTAATTTATATTAAGCTTTTATTAAGGTTAAAATAGTAAAAAGTAAATAACATGATATTAAATAAAATAAAACACAAAATTCCATCCATTTGGCTTTGTTTTTGCCGAAACTTGAAGAACAAAGAAGACGTTTTTGTGTTTTAATTCTTTGGCACTTTGGAAGCTAAAATTTGGTATGTGTTTTGCTTGGTTTTTGATAATTTTTACGTTTTTATGATCGTTGCTTAGCATATTACCTAGCCCATGTATTAATTGTTGGATTTGATGATGAATTTGAGAATTTTCGTCGTTTATAATGTGATGAATTTGTTTTTTGATGATGAAAAATAAATATTTGTTGATAGATTATTAAATTTTGTTAAGTAATTTTTGGTAAAAATCTAAATTAGGGATTTATTTGTGAAATTTGTAAATTTAGGGGTTGAAATGCAAAATAAATGAAAGAGATGGTCTGTTAGGGACCCTAGTGAAATTCGACCAAGCTTGGGTCTGGTGAAATTTTGAATATTTTGTGTTTTGTGAAATAGGGACTAAATTGTAAAAACTATGAAATGTTAGGGGCTAAGACGCAATTTTCCAATTTATGTGTTTTTGGAATAAATTTGAATGAAACATGTTATTAAATATCCAAATTTGAATTTATATAGATAAAGAACAAAAGAAAACGGAATTAGATCGGGGAAAATCGAAAGTAGTCGAGTTGTCAATTACATCCCTTGTCTTCGTCCAAGGTAACTTCGTAAGTAAATAATTGAGGTTAAGTTTAATGTACTTATTTTATACATAGCCGAATCAAAATATGTTTATGTATACTACAATGCTGAATTGTATTTAACATAGGTTGACTAATTACGAGTTTCATTTGATTAAATTACGACATCCGAAAGTTATACGAACCACAGAAATGTTGAAATGTGTTATCGTGTAAGACCACGTCTGGGACGTTGGCATTGATTTGAGATTTACGTGTAAGAACATGTCTGGGACATTGCCGTCGTATATGATTTCGTGTCAGACCCTATCTGGGACAGAGGCATCGATATTTGATTACATGTAAGACCACGTCTGGGACGTTGGCATTGTACGAGTTTTTTGGAGCTATTTGAGTATCCTTACTGATTCCGAATGGTTTATCGGGCAATGTCAAGTTACAATCGAGTATAAAAATCTAGTTAAATGGTTCGGGTACGTGCGAATTACAAAGTTTATGAAAATATGGTAAGTTTAGCACTTGAAACAATGATGTAATTTATGCATGTTATGAAAGGTAATTTATATGTACATGTGACTATTCATATTCGGCCAAATAGAAAAATGTGGTTAATGTTCTTATTATACTTTATTTGTTTATGACTTACTAAGCTTTCTAAGCTTACTTTGTGTGTTCTTTCGGTGTATTATAGATTTTGGAAAGCTAGTTACGAGCTCGGGGATCGTCAAGGAAGTTCCTCACACTATCGACCTTTATTTTGGTTTTTTTTAAAGTTTGATTATAGTCCTTTAGCATGTATAGGCTAGTGTTCGTTTGGTTTAATTGTGAATTGAGTATATATAGCCATGCGAATATGGCTTGATGATTACGTTAATTATGATGTGAATCGGTCATGTATTAAGTTTATTTTGAAAGTAAGTTTTAAGATATATCTTATGTGATGGATGGTCTTATAATACGACTTAAGAAATGAAGTAAATGATGGATGCATTTTGACTTATGATATGTGGTTATAATGTTTTAATGAATTGGAAATGTTTGAATGAATAATTTTTAGTAATTGGTTGTTTATGTATTAGTTAAATTGTTAATAAAGAAATTTTCTTTGGTCAATTGTGAGATAAAATATGGTTTTAAATATGTCTTTACAATTCAACTAATGACATGTAGAAATTATATGTGTATTTGACTAAATTAATATGGTTTTATTGTTGGTTAAGTGATTGATTAAGTGATGATGAAAATTGGTATACTATTGGATGATATATATATATATATTAGTATGAAATGCGCATGAATTGGTATGTCTTTGGCTGGAATTTTTGTGTTAGATAATGCTTTGTAAATATATATGCTGTCTAATTTTGGTATGTTTGGTTTGAATTATGCTTTATGAAGTAAATGTATTATGACCTTGGTGCATTATAGTTGATTTGACACTTTGACATGGTTGGATTTTGAAGCATGGATTGTTTATGTATTATAAACAATAAAGCATGATTTACCTTTTGATTAAGTGTTTAATATAGGCGAATTTGACTTTTAAAAATTGAGTAGAAGGATGATGTGTGAGATTGAAAACTATTAAAAGAATTTGTTATAAATTTGAGCATGTTTGGAATTACATGACTGTACTGAGCTGTGTTCAGATCGGTAATGCCTCATAACCCTAATCTGGCGATGGATACAAGTTAGGGGTGTTATATTTGATTGGTATCAGAGCTACGGTCTAGTCGATTCTAGGACTAACGTAGCGCGTGTGAGTCTAGCGATACATGCCATAATCTTATACTGCGTTAGTGTGATGGTTCCTAACATTTGAAAATGTGTTTTTGTATAGTTATAGAACCCGATCGAGCCGTAGCACATGATGTAGAAAGTAATGCTCCCGCTCCCACTCAAGGGGTAGTGCAATCTGATTCTAGACCTATTTCGAGTAGCCATGAGGGAGAGGCTGAAAAAGACTTCTTCCAAATGATGAACGAGTGATTCACGAAGTTCGCTCGTACGAATCCGACTGCTCAACAACCTCCGCCCCCACCTAATCACCCTCAAACTTCTGTTGTACCTTCTGTTATGAATCCGATTTTGACGAATAAGCCTCTAGTCCATAAAATCCAAAATTATGGGGCCGAAGAGTTCAGGGCCACTAATGATAATGATGCTGAGAGAGCTAATTTTTGGCTCAAGAATACCATCCGAGTGTTCAATTAAATGTCTTGAACTCCCGATGAATATGTTAAATGTTTGTTTCTTTGTTAAGAGATGCAGCCTATCAATGGTGGAAAACTCTAACTCTTGTTGTTCCGAAAGAACGAATTACCTGGGATTAGACCTGTCCATGGGCCGGGCCGGGCGGCCCGCCTGAAATATGGGAGGGTTCGGGTAAAAATATAGGCCTGAAATATGGGCTTGGGCAAAAAAATGAGGCCCGTTTAAAAAACGGGCTGGGCCTCGGGCACTACTTTTTTGGCTCGGGCCCGGCCCGTCCCGTCCCAAATATAATAAATATATTTTTTATTTTTTAATTTTAAAATAATTTTTAAAATAAATTTTTTTATTTTTTATTTTTAAAAAAAAATTTTAATGTTTATTAAAAAATGGGCCGGGCTGGGCTCGGGCTTATGATATTTTTCCCAGGCCGGGCTTGGGCAAAATTTCAGGCCCATATTTTGGGCTAGGTCGGGCTCGGGCCTAGGAGGCGGGCCAAAAATATTTTTCGGGCCCGGCCCGGGCCCATGGACAGGTCTACCTGGGATTTCTTTCAATCTGAATTTAGAAAGAAATACATTTGCCAGAGACTTATTGATCAAAAGTTAAAAGAGTTTCTTGAGCTTAAACAGGGTCGTATGTCCATAACGGAATAAGAGCGAGAATTTGTTCGACTGAGTCGATATGCACGAGAATATGTATCCACTGAAAAAATAATGTGTAAAAGATTCAAAGATGGTCTGAATGAATATATTCGTCTGTTAGTCGGTATTCTGGAGATAAAAGAGTTTCTTGTACTTGTTGATCGAGCATACAAAACTGAGGAACTCAGTAAAGAGAAAAGAAAGGTTGATTCTGAAGTTAGAGCTGTGAGAAAGAGATCTTTGAGTAAATCATTTCAGTCTGCACCGAAGAAATTCCGAGAGGATTATAGCCGTTCAAAGGCTAATGTGGGACATTCGAACAGAGATCGAGCTAGATCGCATTTGACCTTCAAAGCTCCAGCTACTTCTGTTGCTAGTGTTGTAAATTTCCAATCTGATCGACCTGGGTGTAGGAATTGTGGTAAACGACATCTGGGCAATAGTAGACTGAATGATTGAACTTGTTTTAGATATGGATCTTTAGATCACTTTATCCGAGACTGTCTCGAGTCTGCTGAGTAAAAGATTGTACAGAATCCGAGATTGAGTAACACCTCAGCTAGAGGCAAGCCTCCCAGAAATACGGGAAATGTGACTGGAAGTCAAAAAGCAACAAAAGATATAGTTGTTTGATCTGAGGGTAGGACACTTGCTAGAGCCTACACTATCCGAGCTCGTGAAGAAGTTTCATCTCCAGATGTTATTACTGATACTTTCACTCTCTATGATATTAATGTTGTTGCATTGATTGATCCTGGATCGACTCATTCTTATATATGTGAGACTTTAGTATCCAGTAAGATTTTTCCTATAGAGTATACAGAGTTTGTGATTAGAGTATCGAACCCCTTAGGCCGGTGTGTCTTGGTTGATAAAGTATGCAAGAATTGTCCATTGATGATTCGAGATATATGTTTTCCGGCTAATCTGATGCTATTACCTTTTGATGAATTTGATATAATTCTGGGTATGGATTGGTTAACTTTGCACGATGCTATTGTAAATTGCAAAAGCAAAACTATTGATTTGAGATGCAAGAATGACGAGATAATTCAAATTGAGTCCAGTGATTTAAATGGGCTACCAGCTGTGGTATCATCGATGAAAGCTATGAATGATGTGAAAAAGGGATGTGAAGCCTATTTTTCTTATGTGATTGATTCAAAAGTGGCAGATAAGAAATTAGAATCAGTACCTATTGTTTCTGAGTTTCCTGATGTGTTTCCTAAAGAGTTACCGGGTTTGTCACCGGTTCGAGAGGTTGAGTTTGGTATTGAATTAGTGCCTGGGACGACTCCGATTTTGATAGCTCCGTACAGAATGGCTTCGACCGAATTGAAAGAATTAAAGTCTCAGTTGCAAAAATTGACAGATAGAGGGTTTGCTAGACCTAGTTTCTCACCTTGGGGTGCTCCGGTTCTGTTTGTGAGAAAGAAAGATGGCACGATGAGAATGTGCATTGATTACCATCAATTGAACAAAGTGACTATAAAGAACAAATATCCTCTGCCTAGAATTGACGATTTTTTTGATCAGTTGAAATGTGCTACTGTGTTTTCAAAGATAGACTTGAGATCGGGTTACTATCAACTGCGAGTTAAAGACTTCGATGTACCGAATACTGCTTTCTGAATGAGTTACAGACATTATGAGTTTCTGGTTATACCTTTCGGACTTACTAATGCACCTGCTGCTTTTATGGATCTCATGAATCGAATCTTCAGACCATATTTGGATCGATTTCTGGTTGCGTTCATAGATGATATCTTGATTTATCCCAATGATGAATGATATCTTGATTTATCCCAATGATGAATCAGAGTATGCCGAACATCTAAGATTAGTATTGTAGACTTTGCATGATAAGCAGTTATATGTGAAGTTCAGTAAATGTGAATTCTGGTTACGAGAAGTCAAATTTTGGGACATGTTGTATCAGCATCGAGTATTAGAGTTAATCCGAGAAAAATTTTTGCAATTCTAGATTGTAAGCCTCCAAGAAATGTTTCTGATGTTCGAAGTTTTTTGGGACTCGTCGGATATTACAAACGGTTCGTAAAAGGTTTCTCTATGATTGCAACCCCGATAACAAGATTATTTCAAAAAGATGTTAAGTTTGAGTGGTCAGAAAAGTGTCAGAAAAGTTTTGACCAATTGAAATCTTTGTTGACCGAAGCTCCAATATTAGTTCAGCCAGAGTCAGGAAAGGAATTTGTAATTTATAGTGATGCATCGTTGAATGGACTGGGATGTGTTTTGATGCAGGAAGGAAAAGTCTTAGCTTATGCATTGAGACAGTTAAAGCCACACGAAAAGAATTATCCGAAGCACAATCTGGAATTGACAGCTATTGTGTTTGCGTTGAAAATTTGGTGCCACTATCTGTTCGGTGAGAAATGTCATACCTATTCTGATCACAAAAGTTTAAAATATTTGATGACTCAGAAAGATTTGAATCTGCGACAAAAAATATGGTTAGAACTGTTAAAAGACTACGAGCTTGTTATTGATTATCATCCGGGAAAAGCAAATGTTGTTGCTGATGCTTCGACGATACAAATCTGATTCCTCGCATGTGATTTTTTTAGTAAAAGTATATTAGCTCACGAGATTAAAGAGCTCACGAGATTAAAGAGCTCACGACGATACAAATTAAGTCCAAAATGACTTATGAAGAAAAATTGATTCGTATCTTAGCTCAGATTAAAGAGCTGCGAAATAAGAAAATTTTGTTAGTAAAAGTAATGTGGCATCGACACGATGTTGAAGAGGCTACATGGGAGCCCGAGGATGCTATGAGAAAACGTTATCCAAACCTATTCGCCGGTAAAATTTTTGGGGACGAAAATCCCTAAGGGGGGAGAGTTGTAACAGCCCAGTTTAGACTCTAGTTGGACAGTGGTTCCAGGACCACAAATCCGGTTCAAAAAAATATTTTAATACTATTTTCTGTGCTTATAGTATGTGAATTGACATGTGTGAAATCTTCGTGAATTAATTTATCCGTTTGTGTGCTTAATTTGTGAAAAGGGTCGAATCGCATAAAAAGTAAAAGTGGCATTCTCATTGTTAATATGCTAATTTGTTATGATTTTATTTATGGGAAGTCCTTAAAAGGTTAATATACCATTATAAGGTTAGTGTACATTTATGTCCATGAATTAAGTAATTTATATTAAGCTTTTATTAAGGTTAAAATAGTAAAAAGTAAATAACATGATATTAAATAAAATAAAACACAAAATGTCATGCATTTGGCTTTGTTTTTGCTGAAACTTGAAGAACAAAGAAGACATTTCTGTGTTTTAAGTTTTTGGCACTTTGGAAGCTAAAATTTGGTATGTGTTTTGCTTGGTTTTTGATAATTTTTATGTTTTTGTGATCGTTGCTTAGTAAATTACCTAGCCCATGTATTAATTGTTGGAGTTGAGGATGAATTTGAGAATTTCCATTGTTGATAATGTGATGAATTTGTTTTTTGATGATGAAAAATAAATATTTGTTGATAGATTATTAAATTCTGTTAAGTAATTTTTGGTAAAAATCCAAATTAGGGATTTATTTGTGAAATTTGTAAATTTAGGGGTTGAAATGCAAAATAAATGAAAGAAATGGTCTGCTAGGGACACTAGTGAAATTTGGCCAAGCTTGGGTCTGGTGAAATTTTGAATATTTTGTGTTTTGTTAAATAAGGACTAAATTGTGAAAAATGTGAAATGTTAAGGGCTAAAATGCAATTTGCCCATTTATGTGTTTTTGGAATAAATTTGAATGAAATGTGTTATTAAATAGCCAAATTTGAATTTATATAGGTCAATAACAAATGAAAACAGAATTAGATTGGGGAAAGTCAAAAGTGGTCGAGTAGTCAATTCCATCCGCTTGTCTTCGTCCAAGGTAACTTCGTAAGTAAATAATTGAGGTTAAATTTAATGTACTTATTTTATACATAGGCAAATCAAAATATGTGTATGTATACTACAATGCCGAATTGTATTTAACATAGGTTGACTAATAACGAGTTTAATTTGATTGAATTATGACATCTAAAAGTTATACGAACCACAAGAATGTTGAAATGTGTTATCGTGTAAGACCACGTCTAGGACGTTGGCATTATACAAGCTTTCTGGAGCTATCGAGTATCCTTATTGATTCCGAATGGTTTACCGGGCAATGTCAAGTTACGATCAAGTATGAAAATCTAGTTAAATGGTTCAGGTACGTGCGAATTAAAAAGTTTATGAAAATATGGTAAGTTTAGCACTTGAAACAATGATGTAATTTATGCATGTTATGAAAGGTAATTTATATGTACATGTGACTATTCATATTCGGCCAAATAGAAAAATGTGGTTAATGTTCTTATTATACTTTATTTGCTTATGACTTACTAAGCTTTCTAAAATTACTTTGTGTGTTCTTTCGGTGTATTATAGATGTTGGAAAGCTAGTTACGAGCTCGGGGATCATCAAGGAAGTTCATCACACTATCGACCGTTATTTTGGTTTTTTTTTAAAGCTTGAATTATAGTCCTTTGGCATGTATAGGCTAGTGTTCGTTTGGTTAAATTGTGAATTGAGTATATATAGCCATGCGAATATGGCTTTATGATGATGTTAATTATGATGTGAATCGGTCATGTATTAAGCTTATTTTGAAAGTAAGCTTTAAGATATATCTTATGTGATGGATGGTCTTATAATACGACTTAAGAAATGAAGTAAATGATGGATGCATTTTGACTTATGATATGTGGTTATAATGTTTTAATGAATTGGAAATGTTTGAATGAATAATTTTTAGTAATTGGTTGTTTATGTATTAGTTAAATTGTTAATAAAGAAATTTTCTTTGGTCAATTGTGAGATAAAATATGGTTTTAAATATGTCTTTACAATTCAACTAATGACATGTAGAAATTACATGTGTTTTGTAATGCCATGTGTATTTGACTAAATTAATATGGTTTTATTGTTGGTTAAGTGATTGATTAAGTGAGGATGAAAATTAGTATAATATTGGATGATATACATATATAAATTAGTATGAAATGCGCATGAATTGGTATGTCTTTGGCTGGAATTTTGTGTTAGATAATGCTTTGTAAATATATATCTGTCCAATTTTGGTATGTTTGATTTAGGTAAAAATACATTTCGAATGGTTGCATTATTATGGTCCAAATAGGGTATAGTTTGGATGTGTATTAGTTGTTTATTTGAATAAGATAAATAGTATAGAAGTGTATTGTTAAAATGACATGTTAAATAATTAGCTAGTGGAATATATATACACAAATGAATGTTGTGAAATGTGTGCTTAGTATATGAAATAAAGTATGCTTGATTTTAAGTTAGTTATTCGAACGTCATGAAATTTGATGGATATAAGGTTTGAATTATGCTTTATGAAGTAAATGTATTATGACCTTGATGCATTATAGTTGATTCGACACTTTGACTATATAAATAATATTGACATGGTTGGATTTTGAAGCATGGATTGTTTATGTATTATAAACAATAAAGCATGATTTACCTTTTGATTAAGTGTTTAATATAAGCGAATTTGACTTTTAAAAATTGAGTAGAAGGATGATGTGTGAGATTGACAACTATTATCCGAGTAGCTGTTACAACTTTGAGCATGTTTTGAATTACATGACTATATTGAATTGTGTTTAGATCGGTAATACCTAGTAACCTTAATTCGGCGACGGATACGAGTTAGGGGTGTTATATTATTACTTGAACCGACATGTATACTTGCACAAAAATCGCAACTCACAGTTGCAATTCCAAGAGCTAGTAGATTGTTGGAACAAAATTGTCAATCCATATCCTGGGAGTCAGAATGCAAAGCCCATACATTCCTACGTGAGGTATCCATCTCGTTCTACCACAATTTTGTATGCATCCCAGAACCATATTCACACATGTCACTATTAACATGAAGATCAGAATTGTCAATCTGTACCTTCTTTCTTATTTCTTCATTTTGCCTCAACAACTCTGGCTAGAATATCTCTTACTACTCGAATCTAGCATTCTGCACAGTCATTTCCTCCCTCATCAACCTCGTCTGCTCCTGTAGAGTAACAAATTGTTGGGGGGATGCCTCATGGTCAGAAGGAAATGACAATCCTTGACCAGAGGGCATGTTCAAGTCCAAAGAATTTGAGGCTCCTACATAACCTGAATTACCTAAATTTTCTAGTCAATCGGCAAACCAACTAGCAAATAAGTTCGTTTCACTAGATTGATTACCGACACCAGAGACTCCAGGTTGTCCTGTGAAAAAATTGATGGGAAAATTCTCATTGGGATGAGCTATTTCGATTTTCAGCACTGTGAAGTTTTGAAGATTAGAAATTCTCCAAGCTCACCGCACCAATTGTTGAGGTATTTTTCTCTCTGTCCCCTTTTCCTGGTGATGTTTGTCTATTTATATGATATGGGTATTGTTTATTGAGATGACATGCAAAGTAGGCTCCATACATACAAACACGTACCCTACTCTAGATTTAGCATGTATTACACGTTCTCATGCACATACAACTTCGTAGGGGAGTAGGCTTGGTGAGCGAGCTCAGTCTGCAATCCCATCATACGAGCTCAGCCTGAAACCTTGTGGGTTTGGGCTGACAAATAGATTTTGGACTGATGGTGGTAACCATCCTAACACTTTAAATTATAAAATATAAAATGTTATTAAAATACATAAAATGATTAACATAAAAAATCTTAAAATAACATGAAAAATAAATTTACGAATAAAACATTTTTCTTTCAATTTTTGTAGTCATGACCTCTCGTATAAAAGATTTGTACCTAATGGCTGGCTTATTATCAAAATTGATATAAATGGTATTTGCTATATTATTTCTTTAATTGTTGATACTATTACTTTTTTTTATTGTTTTGAAAAAGAAATTCAAGGGTAAGTCATGAAATATTGTATTTATTGTTTTATTATTTCAATTTATTTATTTATTTGTTGATCGTGTCGATTGAGTCTTAGTTCGATTAGCATGGATATTGTTGCCACTGCAAGAGGACGTGGGTTCGAGTGCGCTGAAGTGCATTATCCTCCTATCTATGGGTTAGGTAGGGGTTATGCGTAGTCCTAAGCATGAATTTTGAAATAAATAAATAATAAAATAATAAAGGCAATATTAGTCTCATATATAACAAAAAGAAAACCAACAAATAGAATTGTCGAAAAACAAATTATGTGGATAATTATTATTATCCGATATTATTAATGAGTAAACCTCTTGCAACAAGCTAAAAGCGAATTTTCTTTCTTTGAAATGAAATTAGAATTTGAAGAGACAAATAAAATGAATTTTATCTTCCTCTATTGCGTATGTGTGTATAATTTAAATAGAGAAAATAGAATAGAAATATAGAGTTTTGCATCTTTCTATATCTCTCGAAAATTCTATTTTACTAATAATCTCTATTCTTGGATCGGATTCTAATGAATCAAATCTTTCGACAATTTGTAATAAACTCTTTTTTAATTAAATTCAAAAATTCAAATTAGAAGACAAGAAAAATAAACTCGAATTAAAATCTAAAACTCATAATTTCCCGTAATACTCTCTTCCAAAAATTCTGCTCAAGTAGTCTTTACTAAAACAGTCCTAATTTGAGCTCCCGAATTCAAAATTGAGTGATTCAATGTACGTTTCGAAGCTAAGAGATAACTATTCAAATGCTATGCAGACATATCAATCCAAAAATGCCTATATCTTATCCAAAAATTCGACGCAAGTCGACTGATCTTTCAAATTTGAAAATTGATAGCTTAGTTAAATTGATTTTAATAAATTTCACCCCATTCGTGCATCTATCACGTTGAGTAGAGCTAAAATCGAGGGAATCGTTGTCATCAAATGCTTTAAGTTTTATTTTTCGGCTTTCAAAATTTATTTTTTTTTTGTTTTTCATAAGACATTGTTGAGGATCGACCCATATAAACAATAAAATAGAAAAGGTAGAAAAGATCAAGCACACAAATTTTACGTTGAAAACCCTCAATTAAGAAGATAAAAATCATGGGAAAAGAAGACTTCACTAATGAGAAAGAAATCTGAAAAGTACAAGATGGAGATAATAAAAACAAACCTTGAACCCCGAATACAAAGCCCTCCGACTAAAACACAAACTTCTCTTAAAGCTCTGATAAAGCTATTTCTTAATTGTGTTATGTTGTATTTTTCATTAAGCTTTCTAGAGTTAATAAGGCCCTTTTATAAGCCAAATTCGGAGGTCAAATATGGCTAAAGCGTCTTGGATAAATCAAAATTCAACTAGAAAAAATAATCAAAGTTTCACTAAGAGAAAAAATTGAGTTAAGTGGGGAACACATCATCACGTCGTGATATCATATATCGCATTGTCGAGACGTTAGCTCTTTCTCGTAATAAAGTCTTATTTCGTTCAAAATGCGAGGCACACTTTACAGACATAAACACTAAATTAAAACTTTTGCAAGAAATATATCGAAGAAGGAAGGGGGCAATCTTAATAGTAAATCCCCAACTTTTTGGTAATTGATATTAAAATAATTTTTATTTGTTTCCATTTGTTATATATCTCAATTATGCATTTAATTATATACCAATAACATTATGCATTTAATTGATACTATTAAATTAAATTCCAAAAGAAATTGATACATTATGCATTTAACTACTGAGGGTTAGTTTAGTAATGCTTTTAAGAAATACTTTTGAGACAAAAAACGCTTTTGAGATATAAACATTCTTAAATAAGATGCTTTTGAGCGAAAAATAATTTTCAAATGCCAAAAACTGGTCAAGCACGAAAGCGGAAAATTTAAAATTTTTTTCAAAAGTAATTTTTCTCCAAAAGTGCTTATTAGAAGTATTGCTAAACTAGCCGTTGTCAACATTTCATTGGTCTCACATGGCAATTAGAGAACTACTCTAGAACTAAAACTAATCATATATGTAAGAAAATCTTGTTATAGAATAAATATATTAGATTTGAGCATTTAAGTATCAGTTTGAATCTAACATGATACATATTTAAAAGGAGGAATATTTAATACATTAACAATTCATGAATTTCATGCATCGTTATTAAATAATAACGTAACACCTCCTCAATGATGAAATAAAATATAATGAATGACTTATAAATAAATATTAATAATTTTATTTAAACATAAAACCTAAAATTGAAATTGAAAACTTGATATAAACAATAAATATTAAATTCAAACCTTAAACTCGAAACTTGAAATAGACCTAAATCCTATACCATAAACCCTACACCGAAATCCGAAACTTGAAAAAAATTAAAATTAATATTTAATTATGTTTAAATAAAGTTATTATTTATTTATAAGCCTTTTACTGTTCTCCATTTTATTTATAAGTCTTTTACTATTTTACTATTTAATTAAAAATATTAAATTGGTTCAACTTGTTGAACTACTAGCTTTTGTTTCAATATTTTCTTTTCATCAATTTCAAATATTTCCAATTTAATTGATTCAACCATTTTATTTGACCATTGCACCAATCGATTCTCGATCTAATCGGTTTGATTGACCAATCCAATTTTGTTCCAATAACATTAATCATATAATCAAATGTTAACGGAATCCAAGTTTAGCGACCAAAGCAGACCCAATTACCAAATTCAGGTACCAAGTAAAAAAAATTATATTTGTCGAAACCGTTTTTTATTTTTTTGAAAAAAAACAAAAATTAGTTGTCGATAAAAATTTGGAGTCGCCACCAATCTTTTATTAAGATGTGATTGGATCACCTAAAATGACTTTGGTCTACAAGTTTTTAGGAAAATAGGTTCGAGAGTCATTTATGTTCGAGGAAGGATTAGCACCCTCGTAACACCCAAAAATTGGTACCAAATTGATTAATTAATGTCTTAACGTCGAGGGTTAAAAAATACGATCCTTAATTAAATTATTTATTAAGACTCCCACATTTTGAAACAGAAAACATCACACCCAATGCGTTAGGGCACGATATTTTATTTCTTCAAGATAAGTTTGTCCAAAAGATTTGTGTGATAAAATTTAAAAGAATATTCAATTGTTTAAGATTTTTTACTAAACTGCAGCCCAATACGTTAGGGCACAATTTCTCAACATCCCAAACATTGAATATTTCCTTTATTAATATATATACTTTTTTTAAAAATTATTTGTCTCGAGAAATCAATATGTCACATCCAATGCGTTAGGATACAACATATTAAATTCCCAACAACAAGCTTTTTCATTTTATTTTTGATCAAAGAGCAATTCTCGATTGTTAGATTTAACGAAGAAAATTGAAACCCAATACGTTAGGGCTCAATTTTCTTGAAAATCCTAAATACGAGTATTATCTCTATTTTAAAAAATTCTATTTTTAAATTCAAGTAAAAAAGATGACGTGATTGAATGTATGTATAAATGTCGCAATAACAAATACAACAACGACATAGAAATAATATAAACAAATAAATAAACAAAATGAATATAAAAACAATAATCCATGACATGCAAAATATCAAATGAATAAGAAATATAAATGTAAACACAATTAAATAGCGAATGAAAAAAGCAAGCAAAATAAATAAAGAAAAGAAGGTATATAATATACACATAGAAATTATGAAGATTAAAAATATACATATGATTTACAAATAAAATTTTGGGTTATAAAACTTATATATATAAAATACATAATGCATTTATGAAAACAAAAAATATAAATATATGCATATATATATATAAATTATAAAATATGTGTTAAAAATATAAGTAGGTAGTTAAACATTTTGAAAATAGAAAAAAATATGTATACATGTACATATAAAATATATTAAAATAACTGAATAATATCTACATTATCAAAATTAATTAAATAAAAAATATGTGTATATATAAACATGAGCAAAATATTAGTTGAAAAAAAATAAATATGTACGTAAGGAAACAATAAATATACATATATATATAAATTTAAAAAAATAATTTCATAAAAAAATAATAATTACATTATTTAATTAATTAATTTTAAGAAAAATAAAAAAGAGACTAAATTGAACTGCTAATAAAAAATCTGGGGTAAATCCACAAATAAATAAAGCCCAAAGAACCGTATTGAACGCGCGAATAATCATGGAGGGACTGGAAGGGCGATTTTCCTTTTTCCTCTAAACGGCGTCATTCCATAGGGACCAAATTGAAATTAAAAATAATTTAAAGGTGAATTTTAAAAATAAAATAAACTTAATTGTAAAAATATTAAAAGGCAGAGGGGCTAAAAGTGCAATTTACCCCTCCGCTCAAAAACACGCGGATCCTAGGCCGGGTCGAGTCAGTTTCGGGTCGACCCATGCTCAAAATGACGCCATTTTGAAGGGCTATTTAAGCCACTAACTCTCCAAAAAATTCATTTTAAGCCCTATTCTAAAAAAAAACTTTCACAAAGCTCTCCCTTCCCCAGTTGTCCGGGCTAGGTTCGGTACCGGCCGATTATCGGCCACCGCGCCGGGCCGTCCACGGTGTCCGAAAGAGGGGAAAATGACACTTTCGGCTCTCTCGACCCTTCCAAGCCCAGATCTAGGCTCAAAATTCTCAAAAAAAACTGTTGAAAAAGCCCCAAATCCTTGAGAGACCTTTCGATTTCAGGCGTTCACGGCAATTCTGGGCACCACTCAGGTTGTTTCTTTCCTCTTTCTTTATTTATTTTATTCGTATGTACATAAATGATAAAAAAACAAAATATAAAATACTAAAAGTAGATTAATGAAAAAAATTGTTGATATAAACCTTTTGAATCGATTTATGCCTTTCTCCGTATTGAACTCTCTGTTTTTGTTGTGAAAAATGCTTGCTTTTTTTATTGATTTCTTTTTCCCCCTTACAATATTTCAATCTGCTTTTATAGCCATTATGAAAAAATAACATAAAGAATCAAATCTTGCCCATATTTGATTCATAATCCTTGATTTTCTTACCATTTCTGTTGTTTCTGTGCAGGTGAACGTGGCTCGTGCGGGGACTTTGGCTGCGGCGCGAATGTGGAAAACTGCCTAGGGTTTCCCTTGTACTGGAAATTTTGGGCCTTCTTCTTGTTTTGGGTCTAGGCCATATAGGCCAACTGTAATTTGGGCCCTTGTTTTAAATTGGGCCATGTATTCTAAGTCGCTTTATTTGCTTCACGTAGGCCGGGCAAATTGGGCCAATTACAGCTGTCCCACTTTACTCGTTGTCGTGTAACGCGAACGGAGCAAAGACTTTAAAATTGCCAAATTTATTCCGGTCGTGCTGGCTTTTGGTACTCTTCTTCTTCAAGTAGTCTCATTCCTTCCTACTGCATCTTCAAAGATATAGGAACTAGTGCTTCAATCTATTCCACTACAATATCAAGGAGATAGGGTTTGTACGTTGTAGTTTCTTAAAATTTTGTTATCTTTAATCTGCTCCACTGCAACTTCAGGGAGATAAGACTTATAGCTTCAACTTGATCTGCTGCAACTTAAAGATGAATTTGATGCGATCTGCTCTGCTGTAATTTCAGAGAGATAAGGTCTATTATTCTAATCTACTCCACTACAACTTTAGGGAGATAGGATTTGTTTATTTAGTCTGCCCCACTGCAATTTCAGGGGGATAAGACTTGCTTTCTTGAGTCTGCTCCACTGGAACTTCAGGGAGATAAGACCCGATGTGATCTACTCTACTGCATCTTCAAAGAGATAAGATCTGTGGTTTTAATCCACTCTACTGGCACTTCAGGGAGATAAGATTAGTGGCTTCAATCTGCTCTATTGCAACTTTAGGGAGATAAGATTCGCCATCTTCAGTCTTTTAAATTACAATGTTGGGGAAACAAGATTCGCCGTCGTAGCTTCAATTTGTTCCACTACACCTCCAAGGAAGTAAGATTCGCCACTGTGGCTTCAATCTACTCCATTGTAATGCCAAAAAGATAGAATTCGCTGCCCACAGCTTCAATTCGCTCCACTTCAGCTAATCCAAGCCTTAACTCTAGGGAGATAAGATTCACCATCATGGCTTCAATCTGCTCCGCTACAACGCCAGGGGAGTAAGATTCGTCGTTGCTGCTTCAATCTTTTAAATTGCAATGTTGGGGAAATGAGATTTGTCGTCGTAGCTTCAATCTGTTCCACTACACTGCTAAAGAAGTAAGATTCACCGTTGCGACTTCAATCTTTTTCACTGTAATGCCAAAGAGATAGGATTCGCTACCCACAGCTTCAATCCACTCCACTTCAGCTAATCCAAGTCTTAACGCTAGGGAGATAAGATTCGCTGCCCTCAGCTTTAATCTGCTCTGCTGCAACACTAGGGAAACAAGATTCACTACCTTTAGCTTTAATCTGTACCACTATAATGCCAAAGAGATAGAATTCGCTACCCACAGCTTTAATCTGTTCCACTTCTGCTATTTCAACTCTTAACACAAGGGAGATAAGATTCGCTGCCCTCAGCTTTAATATGCTCCACTGCAACACTAGGGAAACAAGATTTGCTACCTTTAGCTTTAATCTGTTCCACTACAATGCCAAAGAGATAAGATTCACTGCCCACAGCTTTAATCCGCTTCACTTCAGCTATTTCAACTCTTAACACCAAGGAGATAAGATTCGCTGCCCTCAGCTTTAATTTGCTCCGCTGCAACACTAGGGAAACAAGATTCGCTACCTTTAGCTTTAATTTGTTCCACTATAATGCCAAAGAGATAGGATTCACTGGCCACAGCTTTAATCTGCTCTACTTCAGCTATTTCAAGTCTTAACACCAGGGAGATAAGATTCGCTGTCCTTAGCTTTAATCTGCTCCGCTATAACGTTAGGAAAGTAAGATTCACAATCTTCAACCTATTCCACTGTTAACCAGGGAGATAGGATTCATAATCTGTAACTTATTCCACTACTGACCAGGGAGATAAGGCTAAGGGCTTAAATCTATTTCCCTATTACCTTGGGAAGATAAGATTCGCCGTCTTCGATCTGCTCCACTACTGCTTAGGGAGATAAGATCTATTATCTTCACTGATCTATTCTATGGGGAACATGACCTGTATAATGAACCTAATTGTGCCTAATGATTAGGATGGCATAAAATGAATCAAATGCTCATGACTAGATATGTGTGAATGGTGTTCGCATGAATGCATAATAATATTTTTTTTCTGAGAATGATCCCACCTAGGTTGTCATCGCTCGAAGTCTATTAAGGCTTTAACACTGACGTGCTACAATGCCTTTTTGCTCGGCTGGCATCTCCAAAGAAGCACTTGATCAGATCGCCCCCCACTGTGAACTTCAAAGTTCAACCCACTGGGACGCCAAAATTTGTATCATCTTTCTCCCGCTATGACCCAAGGGTAGAAAAATCTAACTTTTTCTCAATCCACTCCTATCGTAATTCAAGAAATACAGAATGTGAAACTCTTTGGTTATTTACACCATTCCCAAGGGGTCATACCAAATGCTTATGCACAAATGAAAGATCCTCTTCTCCAAGAATAGCTTCTTCTTATTATTCGGTGATCATTATTTGTTTGTCCATTAAAGCTTTGTCACCAACACGACACTTTGTCATTTTGTTCAATCAATGCTTTGACAACAAAATCTGAAGGGATATCTGAAGGGATAGTCTCAATTTAGACTCTTCATTCTCAGTTTTTCAACCTTTAAACTTGGTGCGTTCTAAACAATAGTCATGTTTCAGATTCCTGTATTATTTAGAAACTTTTAGAGTAATATGTAAAACTTCCCTTGTGAAAGTTTTATTAGTCCATTAATCATTATTCCAATGCAACATGCTTGCAAAAAAAAGTCATAACAATAGATAAGAATAAAGTTAGTTCTGAGCATAGCTTGAAAGAAATAAATTATAACAAATAGTAAAGAAGGATAACAAGGAAGTTGATTGGGAATGTGTATCTTGGAAATGAATGAAGTATTCCAAGAACAACAAATTCAATAGTATGAAAATTGGGTGCCCCAGATATCGCAGCTTGAGCTTCTCTGTACAAACTTTCTGAAGACATGTGTTTAGGAGATCTACAGTACTCTGTCGATGCCTCAAGATGTCGAGTACCCTTTCCTACTGGTTCAGGCATAACAAGATCACTGCATGCCCCATTCTGATCAATATTCGAGTTGCTCTGATCACCTCGTGCCTCATTCTGATCAATATTTGAGTCGCCCATTTTTGGGTTTTCAACTCAAATCCCCTTTGGGCTATGGTGCCCTTTGCGGGTTTTCACACTAGCCTCTCCTTTTTCATTTTTCATTTTTCATTTTCATTTTTTCCATCTTTTTTTTTACGACTCAAAGTGCCCCTTGCGGGTTTTCACCTTGGTCCTTTCTCTTTCTTTAAGTGAAGTGTTTCTTGACTGAATCTGAGTTTATAGGATTAGGCAATCAGTGCTCCTCCAGAAAAGGTCTTCCTTACAACATAAGGACCTTCCAAATTTGGCATTCATTTCCCTCTAAAATCCCTTTGTAGAGGAATAATCTTTTCCAACATCCAGCCTTCTCGTGGAATTCTCTAAGATGACCCTGTTTATTATGGGCTCGTATCATTTATCTCTGGTACATCTGACCTTGATAAATAGCTTTTAACCCATTTTCTAGGTTCAACCGATCACATCGCGATTGGATCCATTTTGCTTCATCCCGCTCTAGCTCAACTAATACCCGGAGAGAGGGGATCCCAATAGGTAAAACTACCTCAATCCCGTAAACCAAAGAGAAAGGTGTTGCCCCGATGAACGTCTTGATAGATATTCGACAAGCAAGAAGGGTACAATGGAAATTTCTCATAGTAGTCATTGCAAGTTTGAGCCATTTTCCTTCAATTTCGATATTCACATCTGGGCAATTTAGTGACGAATCGTGGTGTCTGATTTTTAATTGATTACAGACCTCAGTTGTCGTACTATTCTTCAAGCTCAACGCATTATCCAATGTAATCCTCTCTGAAATTTTCTATCGGCATATGATGATATTGGCGTATAAAGCAACCTTTACCCGTTTGCTGAAGTAATTAATAATCTCAAAATGAAGCAATGCCCATAAGAAACCCTCGATGATGATGATGTCCATGCTCTATTTTGCTCAAAATTTGAGTCACCCTTTTCGGGTTTTCATCTCAAAATCCACTTTTGGTCAAAGCACCCTTTGTGGGTTTTTGCCTTGACCTCTTTTTTTTCGAATCTGAGCTCGTAGGGTTAGGCAAGTCCTTGTTATCCCTTTCGAAGAATCTTCTTTGATATCAGATTTCTTTCATAGAGCCTCTTGGGGCGAAACTACAACAGAAAACTTTGGATCTTCCTCTTCAATCAGGATAAAATCCAACAAAACTTGAAGAGATGGAAACTCGACTTTAAATGGCAAAGTTATGCTGAGTCAACTAGAAAGGCATTGCTCCAGCAAAGAATTTTCATTGCATCGTTCACACTGTGAATTTCTGACATCGTGTTGTTGTGTAGATTTCATTATCAGCGCTTGACCTGGGCATATCCCGGTATGATCATACAAAGATATCTTTGAACTTTAGAAGTAACTCAATAAGGTCTTGCTTCGGCTTGGCAGTCAGGTCAATTCTAATCTTTACCCAGCTTACAATTTCTAAAGATTCCTTGTGAGGTAGGCTCTGCCTATCCTCCTGTCCTACCATCCTCAACCAGTCTGGAAATAGGCTACAATCTATGTCATTTTCAAAGTCATGAGATCCCTCTAAACACCTGTCTCGCTCAAAAAGAGGTTCGAAATCTGTAGCAGTGTCACTTATGTCATTGATATCTGGGGACCCATAGTAAATACCAAAGAATTTACAAAAGAATATATGAATTTATGAATAATTATTTATACAATATGATTATAAAAGAATGATTGTGGACGAAAATCCAAAAGAATGAAAGAATAATTATTCAAAAAGAATGAAAAATATTGGCTTAAAAATAAATGCAAAGATGTATTTTATTAGAATAACGATGTTCAGACATGAGCCTATTTCATAAAAGAATTCTTATTGCCTCTAGGCTAAAAGCAACAAGTGTGTTCTGAACATTACTCTAAATAAGCTCTAGATGCTACAGAAATTTCTTTTACAATCTGATTATCTAGAGCACTCTCAAGTTTATAAGGGTGGATATCTAACAAGGTCCTTTTTCAATTGCGTCTTCATATACGACGTTGATGTAAAAACTTCCCAACACTTCTTCATTTATTGCATTCTCCCCATTATCAATGTGGTTGGGTAGCGGATTTTCTGCACTGGAAGCCTCATCGAACTTGATAATGCCTATATTAATAAGTCTTTCAACTATCTTTTTGAATGCGGTGTAATTTTCTATCGAATGCCCCGCAATTCCTGCATGGTATTCACACTGAGCATTTGCGTTATACCATTTAGGAAATGGAGGCAACATTGGTTTCTGGTAGAAAGGGGACACCACATGTGCATTAAATAGGCTTTGATATAGCTCGCTATATAACATCGGTATAGGCGTAAACTGAGGCCTCTCTGTATTTGCCTTCGTGTAAGATTCTCGCTTTAAAGGGCTCTGATGGCTGGTGGTTTCTGTCTTTGGCCGGCCCACAGCGATTGGTTTGAGTGGCCCTTGTTATATCTACCTGCATTATCCCCCTTATTCCCCTTCCTCTTTGAGGCCTTTATAGTATCTGGGCACTCTACCCTCGCCTGTTTTGTTTCTGCTGGATTATCAAAAGCAATAGGATTGGCCAGATTGTTCCTCAGATGGGATCTTGAGCCTATCGGGCGATTCATTGGTACTAAGGTACCGGTTTGATATTGTTGGGATTTAATAGTAAGGAGTGCCCCTTGTGGACGCATATCTGGTTGGACATTTATCGGGGTAAAACCTGGGGGATAAACAAGGTCTTTATTATCTTTCTCAAAGTGGACCACCGAGTCTTTCACTTCTTCTAACTCTCCAGCTAGCAATCGGTTGAACTGGCTCATCATAGTAAATTTTTTTAGAAAACTTTACTAGGAAGTAAATTTCTTTACATAAAACGGATGCATGTACGGCCTCGCCCTCATATTCCAAAAAACAACGTCAATCTTTCCTTCATTTGGATGTTTAAGACAAATCATGCAAATTTCCAATGGACGCCACTACTAACTCATTTTTGTGTGATCCATTATCTGCCCGTCTTCGTAATGCTCATCTGCTTCTTTAGATGTCGATAGCTCTTGAATAATCAACTTGAATTCTAGGGCCATGAAGCAAAGTCGTATACTTCTTCATCACCCTTCTTTTGTTGTGTTTCTTGGAATATATTTGGGCAGCAGTATTTCTTCCACTTTATCAAGAAATCTTTTTTTCCATGATAAGCTTTCTATCTAGCAACCAAATATGAACCAGCACATTTCAGAATGAAATGCCATGTAGTTGGAATGCCATGCAATCAAAGCAAAACAAAAAAAGTCAGTATCATGTATAAACATAGAATCCAATACAATCAACAAATAATAAAACACCTATTCGGGTATCTACTAGGGTTCAGTGTAGTTCTACCTAGAGTGAATTCCTAAGGTTCACTATATAAGATTTGGCTTCTAGGGCAAAGGTACCCGAACCAGCAGATTCCTCGATCTTCACTCATTATAGGTTCATATAGATCAAGTTCGGTTCAAGGGAATACATTTTCCCTATGACTATACGGAGATGAAAATCTCACGAAGGCATAGGTACAAATGTATCCCGAAAGCGATCCACTATCCTATACGGAAATGAAAACCTCGCGAAGGAATAGTTTATCACTCCCACTTAGAAGGGTAAAATCATTCAACTCATGTAATTTATAATGCAAAAATACTCAGATCAATTAAGCAAGAAAATAATGAATGCAAAAGGATCTTATGAATTTTTAAGATTTATTTTTCGACGATAAAAAAGAAATTAATCAACTTTGTGGCTCGACTCTCTTATTTTAGTCACTAGTGGAGTCGCCAAGCTGTCGAAACCGTTTTTTATTTTTTTGAAAAAAACAAAAATTAGTTGTCAATGAAAATTTGGAGTTGCCACCAATCTTTTATTAAGGTGTGATTGGATCACCTAAAACGACTTTGGTCTACAAGTTTTTAGAAAAACAGGTTCGGGAGTCAGTTACGTTCGAGGAAGGATTATCACCCTCGTAACGCCTAAAAATTGGTACCAAATTGATTAATCAATGTCTTAACGTCGAGGGTTAAAAAATACGATCCTTAATTAAATTATTTATTAAGGCTCCCTCATTTTGAAACAGAAAACGTCACACCCAATGCGTTAGGGCACGATATTTTATTTCTTCAAGATGAGTTTGTCCAAAAGATTTGTGTGATAAAATTTAAAAGAATATTCAATTGTTTAAGATTTTTTACTAAACCGCAGCCCAATACGTTAGGGCACAATTTCTCAACATCCCAAACATTGAATATTTCATTTATTAATATATATACTTTTTTTAAAAATCTGTCTCGAGAAATCAATATGTCACATCCAATGCGTTAGAACACAACATATTAAATTCCCAACAATAAGCTTTTTCATTTTATTTTTGATCAAAGAGCAATTCTCGATTGTTAGATTTAACGAAGAAAATTGGAACTCAATACGTTAGGGCTTAATTTTCTTGAAAATCCTAAATCTGAGTATTATCTCTATTTTAAAAAGTTCTATTTTTAAATTCGAGTAAAAAGATGACGTGATTGAATGTATGTATAAATGTCGCAATAACAAATACAACAACGACATAGAAATAATATAAACAAATAAATAAACAAAATGAATATAAAAACAATAATCCATGACATGCAAAATATCAAATGAATAAGAAATATAAATGTAAACACAATTAAATAGCGAATGAAGAAAGCAAGCAAAATAAATAAAGAAAAGAAGGTATATAATATACACATAGAAATTATGAAGATTAAAAATATACATATGATTTACAAATAAAATTTTGGGTTATAAAACTTATATATATAAAATACATAATGCATTTATGAAAACAAAAAAATATAAATATATGCATATATATACATAAATTATAAAATATGTGTTAAAAATATAAGTAGGTAGTTAAACATTTTGAAAATAGAAAAAAAATATGTATACATGTACATATAAAATATATTAAAAATAACTGAATAATATCTACATTATCAAAATTAATTAAATAAAAAAATATGTGTATATATAAACATGAGGAAAATATTAGTTGAAAAAAATAAATATGTACGTAAGGAAACAATAAATATACATATATATATAAATTTAAAAAAATAATTTCATAAAAAAATAATAATTACATTATTTAATTAATTAATTTTAAGAAAAAAAAGACTAAATTGAACTGCTAATAAAAAATTTGGGGTAAATCCACAAATAAATAAAGCCCAAAGAACCGTATTGAACGCGCGAATAATCATGGAGGGACTGGAAGGGCGATTTTCCTTTTTCCTCTAAACGGCGTCATTCCATAGGGACCAAATTGAAATTAAAAATAAATTAAAGGCGAATTTTAAAAATAAAATAAATTTAATTGTAAAAATATTAAAAAGCGGTGAGGCTAAAAGCGTAATTTACCCCTCCGCTCAAAAACACGCGGATCCTAGGCCGGGTCGGGTCAGTTTCAGGTTGACCCATGCTCAAAACGACGCCGTTTTGAAAGGCTATTTAAGCCACTAACTCTCCAAAAAAAATTCATTTTAAGCCCTATTCTAAAAAAAACTTTCAAAAAGCTCTCCCTTCCCCAGTCGTCCGGGCTAGGTCCAGCACCGGCCGATCGTCGGCCACCGCGCCGGCCGCCGACCTCCGGCGACTGCACCACCGTCCGCAGTGGCCAAAAAAGGGGAAAATGACCCTTTCAACTCTCTTGACCCTTCCAAGTCTAGATCTGGGCTCAAAATTCTCAAAAAAATTGTTGAAAGAGCCCCAAATCCTTGAGAGACCTTTTGATTTCCAGCCGTTCACGGCGATTCTGGGCACCACTCAGGTTGTTTCTTTCCTCTTTCTTTATTTATTTTATTCGTATGTACATAAATGATAAAAAAAACAAAATATAAAATACTAACAGTAGATTAATGAAAAAAATTGTTGATATAAACCTTTTGAATCGATTTATGCCTTTCTCCGTATTGAACTCTCTGTTTTTGTTGTGAAAAATGCTTGCTTTTTTTATTGATTTCTTTTTCCCCCCTTACAATATTTCAATCCGCTTTTATAGCCATTATGAAACAATAACATAAAGAATCAAATCTTGCCCATATTTGATTCGCAATCCTTAATTTTCTTGCCATTTCTGTTGTTTCTGTGCAGGTGAACGTGGCTCGTGATATTGATGGTTTATTTACGCATGATGTAATTTGATCTCTCTCTTTTCTTTTTTGTAATTTTACTTTTATTACTGATATTGATGGTTTATTTTTTATATATTTCCATTTTTGATATATTTTTTAATTAAATTTAGTTAAAAATTTTGTTTTTGTTAATATTTTAGATGAATAGTTAAAATGTGTAAACTTTAAAGTTTATTTTTTTAAAAATTAAAATTACTAGTTTCCCAATTTTAAAATCTGTGAGCCATATAATCACTAATGTGTAAAGTTTTTTTGAATAATTAAATTACATTTTATTACTAAAAAAAGTATCCATAATATTCAGTACATGAAGTCATATTTACTTTCGATTAGAGGTGATTATAGGTTGGGCGGTCCGGCCCGGCCCGATGGCCCGCTCAAAATATGAGAGGGTTCGAGTAAAAATATAGGCTCGAAATATGAGTTTGGAAAAAAACGGGTCAGGCCTCAGACAAAATTTTTTTTGAGCCAGGCCTGGCCTTGCCCGAATATATAATAAATATATATTTTTATTTTTTAACTTTAAAGTATTTTTAAAATACTTTTTTTTTAAAATACAATTTTGGTGTTTATTAAAAAATGAGTCGGGTCGGGCCAAGCTCGGGCTTAGAAATTTTTTCCCAGGCTAGGCCTGAATAAAATTTCAAGCTTATATTTCGGGTTAAGCCTGAGCCTAGGAGGCGGGCCAAAATTTTTCTAGGCCCGGCCCGGCCTATGATCACCTCTACTTTGGATGTGCGAAATTTCAATAAAAAAAATCTGACATATTGATTTGTATTAATCTTTTCCACCACACGCCGAAGGAAAGACGGCAAATAAATACTTGTGGAGAAGGACGGCAAATAAGTACTTGTCGCCAAGAAGAAGGTAGAGATTCTTTCTAAATAAATTCCATTTCCAGTTGAATTATTGCATTGCAATTGCCAGCAAAAATAGAAATGAAAATAAGTTAAAAAGGTATCATTTCAGAAGGAAAAAGATCAAAATTTTCCCACTCCATTTACTGTCAATTGCTCACCCGTTCCACTTTCTTTGGGATTTCTCCCTTTTTTGTTTTTAATTTTAATCTAAATTCAAAGGTGCCCCAGAGTTTGATTTGAGTTTTCTCTTTCTGTTGATTTTCTTGGCATCCAAACAATGGAGAGTTTAGCCCTCCACTGCTCCTTCGCCGCCGCCGCGGCCACCACCACTACTCCTTTCTCACTTAGCCCCGGCATTTCCCTCCATTTCCGCTCTACACCCATACCCAAATCACCCCCGCCGTCCATTTTCCCGCCATCTTCTTCATTCCCCGCCCTCCGATCCCCTCTCAATTCTCTCTTGTTTTCCCCTCTTCCCAAACGAAGAAACCCTTTACTTTTCCTTACCCGTGCCACTTCTCAAAACGGCAAAGACCCACCACCTCAAACAACACCTCCGCCGCCGCCACAAGGAGCTAAACTCCTCCCTTTCCTCATCTCAATTTCAATAGGCCTCATTGTTCGTTTCCTAATCCCCATACCCGTCGAAGTAACACTCCAAGCCTGGCAACTCTTCGCCATCTTTTTATCAACAATCACCGGTCTGGTCTTAAGCCCTTTACCCGTCGGAGCATGGGCATTCTTAGGCCTCACAACTTCCATCGTTACCGGAACGCTGCCGTTCACCACCGCCTTCGGTGCCTTCACCAACGAAGTGATTTGGTTGATCGTTATTTCCTTCTTCTTCGCTCGTGGGTTCGTTAAAACGGGGCTCGGTGATAGGATCGCTACTTATTTCGTCAAATGGTTGGGAAAAAGCACCTTGGGATTGTCTTATGGGTTGACTTTGAGTGAGGCCTTGATTGCACCGGCGATGCCTAGTACTACCGCTAGAGCCGGCGGAGTTTTTGTACCCATCATCAAGTCGTTGTCTCTGTCGGCGGGAAGCCGGCCCGGGGATCCGTCGTCTCGGAAGCTTGGGAGTTACCTGGTTCAATCTCAGTTTCAGGTTAAACCCATTTCTAGCTTATTAATGATTGATCACATGCATAGTTTATTTGTTTCTTAATTGTTTATTTGAATTTATGGGTGGGGATGATTAAAATGTTAATTTGTGGAAGAAGACGACTTCTGCCAGTCTATTACCTTGAAATATCTATGAGTCTATTATATACGTATTTGGCCTATATCACAATTTGGTCCTTGAACTATAACTTTTTTTTATTTTGGTACTTAAAACTTTTTTCTCATTTTAGTACTTGAATTATCATTTTCATCTATTTTACGTAAAAATTACTGATGTCCAATAATAATATGCCACGTTTCATACTCTTATCGACACATTTTCTATTTTTTTTTGGTAAATTAAGATGAAAATGACAATTTAGGTACAAAGTGGGCAAAAAAATTTTAGGTATTGAGAGAAGGCAAATAATATAGAGGTAAATTATGATTTAAGCCTAAAAATTTATGGGTTAATATAATTTTTAGTCCTTGAACTTGGCAATTAGGTACATTTTGGTACTTGTACCTTTTTCTATCCATTTTGGTACCTAAACTTGACACTACATCCATTTTGATCCTGAATTTGGTAAATGTAAACATTTAATTTTCAGGTGATGATGTGGTACAATCTCGAAATGTCACGTCATCAAATCTTAAGGGATTCTAAGTATAGGACCAAAGTTGAACTTAGTTGTCAAGTTCAAGTTTCAAAATGAACCAATGTGGATATAACTACCAAATTGAAGGACCAAATGTTATATAAACCCAAAATTTGTACATTGTCTAAACTAAAGCTATTCCGGTATCGGAAATGAGAGTAATCTTTATAGGGTCATGGGGTTTTTCAGGTAAAGTTCTTACAACAAGTGAATCTTTAGGGTTTGAATTTGGGTTCTCGCCTTTATTGGCAAAAGCCATTTCCACCTCGACCATCAGTGTGTTCCTTATGTTTCTATATATCTCTTTAAATGCTTTTGTTTTCCAATTTCTAGTTGATTACTGATAATTACATGCATAGTAAGTTTATGTCTTAATTGTTCATTTGAATTTATTAGTTTAGGGATAATTAATGTTTTGGTGTTTAATTGTGGAAGAAGGCTTTTGTTAGTGTTTAGTTTAATCCAAGTTCTCTGTTTTAATTTCGCTGTCCTACTCGAACTCATGAATATCTCTGTGTGCGTATATATATGTCCTAGAACCAAAAAAAAAAAAAAGTATATATGTCTAAACCCAGGGTATCCTGAGCCATATGGACTTGAGATTGATCTTGGTTGGGTCAAGGCGGTTTCTAACATAAGGCCTCTTCAATAGAGGCATTTTACGGGGTTCGAACTTGTTCTTACCCTTATGTAGGAATGGTCGCTTCCACCTCAACCAATAGCTTATTGGCTAGGTTTCTATATGTATTGTTTAATATTTTGGTTCGCCCCATTTCTAGGCCGATTACTTGATTGTTGATTTGGACTTATAGGTGGAATAGTTAATTTGTACCATTAAATAATGGAAGACAACTTTTGTTGGTGCTTATCAGGATTTTCGCTTTTAATAAAGTCGGGCTCTTTTTTCATTTCTATGTTCTATTGGAACTCATGCGTATCGATGACAGGCTTCCACCAACTCCAGTGCTCTTTTCCTTACTGCTTCAGCTCAAAATTTGCTATGCCTCAAATTAGCCGAGGAGCTCGGTATTATCATTTTGAATCCTTGGGTTTCATGGTTCAAAGCTGCTAGTTTACCAGCACTTGTTTCCCTACTGCTAACTCCGCTTATTTTATACAAGTTTTACCCTCCGGAAATCAAAGATACGCCCGATGCCCCGGCAATGGCGGCAAAGAAACTCGAACAGATGGGTCCTGTCACAAAAAATGAATGGATCATGGTTGGAACTATGCTTCTTGCTGTTACTCTATGGGTCTGCGGGTAAGTGGCATCTCATCTTACTAATTCGAGTTTCTTTGTATTTGAGTTGAGAAATTGATGTCTTTGTATCTAGTTTTGTTGTGTGTGCATGAAATTCGTATTTGTTTATCTTTTTAACGTTGATATCTAGCGTATCGCCCTTGTTACCTTTTCTTTATGAATTGCCTCTGAAGTTCAATTGTCTTGCAAGTGTCGTAGTGATGGCGATTTGGAGGTTTCGGAAGTGGTTTATTTGACGAATTCAGTTAGAAGTATATAAGCATGATTGTACTTTCTAGTTTCTCTTTACCATTCACCGGTTATGTCAGTAGCCGTAGTTGATTCTGTGTTGTTCTGCCCCCATCTGGTTTAAGGCAATTGAAAAAACTTTTTTCGATTTCATTGTTTGTGCGTATGAATCAGATTTTTTACATTGTATGAGTGTATGCGATAACCAT
This sequence comes from Gossypium raimondii, assembly GCF_025698545.1. Classification (NCBI taxonomy): domain Eukaryota; kingdom Viridiplantae; phylum Streptophyta; class Magnoliopsida; order Malvales; family Malvaceae; genus Gossypium; species Gossypium raimondii. The sequence goes on from NC_068577.1 coordinate 6,249,379, forward strand.
TACTTTTACCTTTGTACGAGTGTATGCAAAGTTTGAGTTTATGGTTTCTTGGGTTTGGTTTTGCTTCAGAATGAGCAATTTATTAGTTTTCTGAGTTTTTGATATTTCCTGAGCCGTATACAGTGACACTCTTGGCATACCAAGTGTTGTGGCTGCAATGATCGGTTTATCAATGCTCCTTTTGTTAGGAGTGCTTGATTGGGATGACTGCTTAAGCGAAAAGTCAGCATGGGACACACTGGCATGGTTTGCTGTTTTGGTAGGCATGGCAGGCCAATTGACAAACCTCGGGATAGTGAGTTGGATGTCCGGTTGTGTTGCTAAGAGCCTTCAATCTCTTTCTTTAAGCTGGCCTGTGGCATTTGTCGTTCTTCAGGCATCATACTTTCTCATCCATTACCTATTCGCAAGCCAAACCGGTCATGTAGGAGCATTATACTCTGCTTTCCTTGCTATGCACTTGGCGGCTGGAGTACCTGGTGTATTAGCAGCTATGGCTCTCGCTTACAATACCAACCTTTTTGGTTCCATAACACATTATAGCAGCGGTCAGGCAGCCGTCTACTATGGAGGTGCGTTTCTTTTCCCTCGCACTCTATGAACTATGTTTTCTCACCGTGGCTTTCTTATACATCTATGTATACATTCATGAGCACCATGCATATAGTTCCTCCGTCGGTGTGTACATGCATCATACATAATAGCTCAAGCCGGACCCAACATGAAGCATGGGTCTCAAACTTTATTTATACTTGCTGATATTTGTAAATATTTAATTCAAGTTTGTTAAGTCTGTCCATAATTTTAAATTTTATAATAAAAAATCTTATATTTATTTTTAACAAATTTTTCTTTTCTTTAAAAAAATTTAAACACAAACAACTTAAATAATTTTAAATTTTTACAGTATCATGTTATACATTTAATTTTTTTAACATTTATAAAATTAGAAAAATGGGTTGATCAGGATTGAGCTTGAGCTTGAGCTTTGAATATTAGAATCTAAGTTGGGACATATATTTTAAACAACCCAAAGTTTTTACCGAAAGTTATTTCAGACAAACTTTCGAACTTGAACCGGTGATGATGCAATATTAGCATCTTTGATGGTGTAATCTTTTAACTAAAGATTTGTTTGAATTTAGTTGATTGAATTGTTAAATGATAATTTGGATGGGTGGTGTTAATTTGCAGCCGGATATATAGAGCTACCAGACGTATTCAAAATGGGTTTTGTAATGGCCATTGTTAATGCCATTGTATGGGGAGGTGTTGGAACCTTATGGTGGAAATTTTTAGGCATCTACTGATTTCCCAGTTTTACCCCCCCCCCCTTTTCCTGTAATATATATTCTCAGATTTGCTTCCAACAAAAATCTCAATAGTTTTTAGCTTTCGTAAACGAGACATTTGTACTTTGAACTCAAATCGAGTTTAAACCATATTTGATTCGAGTAACTTGCGAATTTATATAAAAACCCTAAACGAGGAAACTGTTAATTGACCTTACAGAAAGGCATTGAGAAGAAGCCAGTCCCGGTGCATTGCTTACTTTACGTGATATGATAAGAAATTTGAAATATTTTATCTTATTAGAGCACATTCATTTGATATTTAAAGCAGTACACCATAAGTGACCATTAGTAGAAATGGAAATTATTTTTTGAATGATGAGAGCAGTATATAATAGAGTGGGAGCATTTTACACGCTTTTACATAATGGAATATTTTCACGGAAGTAAACTTGGCAACGGAGGCATCATCAACCCCACTCAAAACTCATTTTAATTCGATTTAACCATTCAATCAAAATCATCATAATAATGTTAAGTTACTCATTGATCAGTTAAAATATGTAATCAATCATTTTTCCGAATTTTTTTATCATCCAAGTCTATCGCTTTTTGGCACGGTTTTAGTCTGTTTTTGTTGACACAATCTTGAATTCAGTGTTTCTGCGATTTTGCTGGTTTTCTATTCTGACTTTGGACTCCAATGGAGGATGAGATGGCAAATCTACGGCTTGATGGTGAGGAGGAAGATGCGGAAGTGACTGAATAGGATCTTCAATTTTCTCTGGTTGGAACTTGTTTGACTGACAGCTTGGTCCACTTCCCATCCCTTTGAAACACTATTGTTGATTTATGGCACCCGGTTGGAGGTATTTCCATTACCGATTTGGGTGACAAATATTTATTTAAATTTTTCTACGCGATTGATATAAAGGTGCTAGAATGAATGTCATGGTTCTTTAACAACCATTTGTTATTGATGCACAAATTACAATTAAGAGATGACCCGTTAACTCTCTCTCTTAATCATGTCGTGTGTTGGATTCAAATCCATGATTTGCCCCCGGGCATTATGTCGAAAACAATGACAAGGTGGTTTGGTTCTTTTTTGGGTGAGTTTCTGGAGTACAATACCAGGATTTCGTCATTGGGATTGCAGCAATATATGCAGATAAAAGTTCATCTGGATGTGCGGTTAGCTCTTAAACAAAACAGAAGGTCCAATTGGGGGTTGGAACGTATTTTGCTCGGTTCCAATATGAAAAACTTCTTTTTTGCTTCATTTGTGGTAAACTTGGATATGGGGAAAGTTTTTGTCCAATGAGGGTTAGTAAATCCGACCCAAATTGTATTTGGTTGGGATATCACGTTGAGAGCTTCAACAAGGGGAGGGTCAGCGAGAGTTAGTCGCTGGTTGCGTGAACTGGATGGAACGAGTAGTCGAAATCTAAAAAAGGAAAGGGGATCAGTCTCGCGCAAAACAAGGGATGTCACGCGTAATTTGGGTCTTATTATCAATTATCGATTTGGTGACGCGAATGAGGGGATTTTGATTGGATTTAATGGCGCTATTCAGAAGGGTTTTAGGCCTAACAGTTTTAAGGCTACAGTCAATGGGCTTATAAAATTAGGGTCTGATGGTAAAAACAGTCCCATTCAAGCAGATGATGGAAAAAAAAAAGACAAAGGACTTTAGGTAGTACATCCATGGTTGAGGTTTTAGGAGAAACCAATGTGCCACGAGGCGCTGATGATTTATCGGTTGGCTCTGCTAGGCAGGTAGTCAGGCACAATGAAAATCTTCAGTTGGAACGACCGTAGATTAGGGAATCCACGGGCAGTTCACCATTTCAGGAATAAAGTGAGAGAAGTTCGTCATCATATATTGTTTCTAATGGAAACAAAAATCAATGTAAGAAAAATGGAAAGTATTCGAAGAAAATGTGGATTTCAAAATGGTATATAAGTAAGAGCTGAGGGTTCAAAAGGTGGATTATGTTTAGGACGGAGGCAACATGATGTGGTCATTCTATGAAGTTTCTCCCAACACCATATAGATGTAATACAATAAGAGCAAGATGGGTTGTGTTGGAGGTTTACCGAGTTTTATGGACACCCAAATGAACGTTTAAGAGGATATACTTGGGATCTTCTTCGTCAGTTGGGCCAGGACCAAAGTCTCTCATGGTTAGTGGTTGAAGATTTCAATGAATTTCTTTTTTTTTCTTTTGAGAAGAAGGGTGGTCGTATTCATGCAGAGAAAAATATGGAAGCATTTTGTTTTGCGTTGTCCGATTGTGACCTTAGTGATTTGGGTTTTTTTAAGAGATGGTTGACTTGGGAGAGAGGCAAATTTGCTGCAACAAACATTCGGGAAAGACTCGACAAGGGAGTTGCCAACTCAGCATGGTGGAGCTAGTTTTTTTATTTTTCTGTTGCTCATTTAAGTCATTCCATCTCTGACCATTACCCGGTATTGGTGGATACAAATGGATGAAAATACATACATCATGTGAATGGGCAAAGGAAATTTAGATTTAATGCTGACTAGTGTTTGGAGGGTGACTGCAAGAATGTGATTCGAGATTATTAGGGTTCAATTTCTGAAAGTTTGTCTGGGAAGCTAACGGGTTTGGTGCCGTAGCTTCTTGCTTGGAGTTTTACAATTAAGCGTGATCGCAAGGCATATAAGAAAAAGCTCGATGATAGAATGAAGGAACTGCATGCAGTTGATCCAACTGATGATACTCTTGCCTAATTGACAGAAATTCAACTAGAATTGAACTTAAAGACGGATAAAGAGGAAATTTTCTGGGAGCAATGGGCGTGGTTCAATTGGCTTTCTAATAGGGATCGTACTATTACTTTTTTCCATAAGATGGCCACAGGGAGCAAAGAGATGAATGCTATCAAAGGTCTCGAAGATAATGAAGGTGGCTAGGTCTTTGACGAAAATAGTGTTATGTGAATAGCCGCCAACTATTTCCGCAATCTATTCTCGATGTCTGAGGAGGGAGATGAATAATGTATATTTGATAATGAAAAGAGAAGGATCTCTGATGAGATAAATGCCAAATTGATGCAACCGTTCTCTAAGAATGAGATTTGGATTATGACCAAAACAATGGCTCCTCTTAAAGCTTTTAGGATTGGTGGATTTTCTGCCTTATTTTATTAGAGATATTGGTATATTTTGGGGTTGGAGATAACATCATATTGTCTTGCAGTGATTCGAAGAGAAGTAATGGTGGAGGATATCAATAGTACACATACCATCTTGATCCCAAAGGTTAGTAAACCAAGGATAATTATGCAATTTAGACCTATTAGCCATTGCAATGTCTTATATAAAATTATTGCTAAGGTTCTTGTAAACAAAATGAATGGTTTCTTGAACTTTGCATCTATAAGGCATAAGGGGCTTTCATACCTGGTAGGCAAATCTCTGATAATCTTTTAATTGCCTATGAGATATTGCACTCTTTGAAAACCAAGTGTTGGGGCAAGAAAGGAAATTTTGCTCTATAACTTAACATGAGTAAAGCTTATGACAGAATGGGGTGGGATTTCTTAGTAGAAATGATGTTAAAGTTGGGTTTTCATATTGATTGGATGACTTTAATTATGAAGTGTGTCGCTTTAGTTACTTATTCAGTGGAAATCAATGAGAATAGCAGTGAATGTTTTGTGCCTTTAAAGGGTCTAAGACCTTTCAACCCTTATTTATTCTTAGTCTATGCTGAAGGCTTTTCCACGATTTTGACTAAGGCTAAAGAACAAAACTTAATACAGGGCATTCGAATAGGTAGAGGTCATTTGGCCATAAACCACTTATTCTTTGCGAACAATAGTATTCTCTTTGGGGATGCTTCGAAGGAATTTGCTGAGAATATCTACCGCGTCATTTCAGGATACGAGAAAGCTTCAAGGCAGAAGGTCAATTATGACAAGTCATTGCTTTATTTCGAGGCAAGTGTTGATGAAAGTGAGAAAGATATGGTGGGTACCATCCTATGGGTTCAAGTATCACCGAATTCAAAAAAGTATTTGGGTTTGCCTATGATGGTGGGTAGAAATAAGAGACATTTATGCATTATGTGGACAGATTTCATGGTAGAATGGAAAGTTGGAATCTACGATTTTTATCAATGGGAGGAAAAGAGACTAATTAAAGTAGTATTGCAAGCTCTTCTAGTTTATGTCATGCAATGCTTTCTTTTTCCAAAAACATTACGTACCAAGTTAGAAAACGTACTCAATAATTTTTTTTGTGGAGGAATACTAAATCGTTAAAAGGTATTCATTGGAGTTCTTGGAAAAATTTAAGTTTACCGAAATTTGGTAAGGGCTTGGGGTTTCGCGATTTTACAATGTTTAATTTATCTTTGTTAGCCAAACAGAGTTGGTGCATTTGGACTCAACCAGACTGTTTATTAGCCAAGGTATTAAAAGCACACTATTATCCACATAAAGAGTTTGTAACTACTGGGTTAGGATTTCACCCTTCCCTTACCTCGAGAAGCATTCTAAGTGCTAAAGGTTTGCTTGAAAAGGGATTATGATGGCGCATTGGCAATGGGAACTTAATGAATATATGGAACGACCCTTGGATTCTTAGACCTGAGGATGATAGAATTAGGTGTTAGAAAACCGATATCAAATACACTAAGGTGTCTCATCTAATTCACTCAGAAAGCTGTACTTGGAAGGAAGATGTCATTCGCTGAAGCTATTTTGTCCATTCCACTAGCTAGGTCAAAACCACCCGATACCATGATTTGGAGGTTCGAAGGAACAAGGGTGTATACAGAAAAGAGTGGTTACAAGCTAATTCTACATGATAAATTACAATCATTGAGAGAATTCCCTATTGCTATGACAACAACTATTAAAACTTTCTCCGAATTATGGACACTACAGCTGCCAGAGAAGATAAAGATTACATTGTGGAAAGTTTATAACGATTTCATTCCTACGTATGCTAATCTCAACAAACGCAACATTCCCACTCCTGTTGTTTATCGGTTGTGCCAAGAGAGTACGGAAACCATAGACCACTTGCTGCATTTCTGCTCGGTCACGAGCCAAATTTTGAGGGTTCTGCAAATTATAGTGCCCCTATCTCAAAACACTCACAGCATGTTTGGTTGGGGGGAATAGGAATGCATTCCCCCCCAAATCGGTGGGCCCACCACCAAACATTAGTTTGGTTGGCTGTAATGGTAATACAGCCCGAATCCATTTAGGTTCTATTACGGGAAAACGCTGAATAGGCATTCCATTCCTTCACCGCTGAATAGCCAATCCACTCCACGGGAGTATTTTTTTTTCCCTTTTCATTTTTTGCCCTCAACTTCAGCTTCTTCTTTCCTTTCCATCTCTGCGTTTCCTTTATAGTATTTAATAATAATTATGTTAATTTATATTTTATAGTATCATATATTATGATTTGGGTAAATTCATATAAGAATATTAATTATTAAGAATTTTATTAAATTATATATTTTAATTATAATATATTTAATAATAAATATGTTAATTTATATTTTATAGTATCATATATTATGATTTCAGTAAATTCATATAAGAATATTAATTATTAAGAATTTTATTAAATTATATATTTTAATTACAATATATTTAATAATAATTATGTCAATTTATATTTTATAGTATCATATATTATGATTTGAGTAAATTCATATAAAAATATTAATTATTAAGAATTTTATTAAATTATATATTTTAATTATAATAAATTTAATAATAATTATGTTTAAATATGATTAAATTATTTATTATTGATATTAATAATCTTATTAAAATTTAAATAACAATAACAATAATCATTTACCAAAACAAATTTATACTAAGGGTATTCTAGTCATTTTAGTTTTTTCCATTATGCTATTACACCTCTATTCCATTCAACCAAACACAAGAATACTATTACGCCTCTATTCCATTATATTCAACCAAACAATTGATTTGCTATTACATCTCTAATCCATTACACCTCTATTCCATTACGGCTCTATTCCAATACAGCGAACCAAACGTGTTGTCAGATTACAGAACTTGGTTAATTGAGACTTTCCATATTGCAAATGACAGATCTAGAAAACTGTTGGCATTAACTATCTGGTCTATTTGGTTTGCACGAAATCGGTTGATTCATGAGGGTATAAGAAAGACAATAAATGAATTATCGGGTTCATTTCAGGCTATCTACATGAAATTGATGCTCTAGAGGCTATGAGAACTACTACTTGCCCCCCTATGTATGTGATTTGGAGACTACCTGAATCGGGTTTTATTAAATTAAATTTTGATTCCTCTTTTCAAGCACAAGAGAAAAAATCTATTTCAGGAGTTATCGCAAGAAATGAAATGCGTCTGATTATTGGGGCTTGTACTTACCCTCACTTTAATATTGCAGATGCTTTTGTTGCTGAAGTCCGGGCTTGCGAACAGGCGGTTCGATTTGCACAAGAGCTTGGCTTCCGCCGTGTTCAGATTGAAGGTGACTCGTTGATGATTATCAAACGACTACATTCCTGCACAGTAGACAGATCAGTTCTAGGCCCGATTGTTGTCGATATTAAATGCAGTTTGGTATTATTTGATAGGGTTACCTTTCACCATGTAAAAAGAGAGGCAAATGCAGCGGCCCATGTCTTGGCCAGGGAGGGGCGCCGTTTCTCTGAAGAAAGATTCTGGGTTGAGGAGGCATCGGAATTGGTTGAGTGAACAGCGGCGATAGACTGGTCGCACTACTCTACAATGCCCTAATCAGGGTTTCTAGCTTTGGATTTTTGGAAATTTCTATCTTTCACTCCGATGATAATACTGAAGCTTCGCTCTCTATTGGGTTTTCTTGATGTTTCATGCAGTTATCTCGTTTCCAGGTTCTTTAAAGAGATTTAGCTGGATCCATGGTTTGGAGCTTCTAATGAGAATCTGTTTTCTGTCGATTGAGGTTACTGCTTTAGGTTTTGCTTGTTTGTGGGGTATTTCTTTTTCTAGTTTGGCTTTAATTTGGGTTGCAGACTTCTTTAATTACTTGCTTCTCGACACGTTTATCTTTCTTTATTTCCTCCCTTAATTTTAATGGATACCAACTAGCTAGTGTTATAAAAACTAAACCCACCTATAATTCTCTTAATCATCTCAAATGTACCAACCTTCAAATGAAATTCCTGGGTCAAAAGTTGAAGACTACTTTACACGTGGGTATGCGAGGCCTCGGTGGGGGCAGCTGCCATTAAGTGGTATACTATGGACCATTTTACTTTTGAACTTTGCCATGGGACTCCTGCTTTTAACCAGGGAAAAATCTCAAATTTTGCTATTACTTTTAAATTTTGAAAATTGTAACTATTAATTCATTATATTATATTATATTATTTTTTAAAATTTAGTCAGCCAAACATATTATCACTTGTTTATTATCCATAATGTAAAATCATTAACATAATTTAACTGTTATCATTGGGTCAAAATGAAATTTTTAAATTTTAAAAAGTTCAGAAATATTAAATTCACAATTTATACAACGTCTTCTTGAGTCTCTGAATTCCTTTAAAAATGAAAATCAATTTATATTATTTTGATTTTATTACATTCTGTTCGATTTCAGATCTATTATTACTCATATATATTGATTTTAAGTTCCCAAAATAAAATTTCTTAATTTATGGATTTCAGATCTATTTACATTTTTATAGTATAAACATAAATATTTTATATTTAAATTAATAAAGTTAACATGAAAATAATATATATTTATATAAAATTTTAAAAAAACAAAGAGGTTGATCTCAATTAGATTCAATAACGTAATTTCATTCAACTAAAAACAATTGCAGCCTTCTGCTTTCCCACCCCCATTCTAAGCATCCAAGAAATTGCGATTGGTTTAAGAAAACAAAAATTCTGATTGATTGTAAAAACTATCGATTCAACCTTAATTCAATTGCTATTAGCAATCGAAATATGACAAGAGTAATTTAAGGAAATGACTAAGGTTTGAACGGAAAATTAAGTTTCACTTCACGAACGGCTTAGATGACAAGAGAATATGAGTCGATTCAAGGAATACTGTAGTGTTAAAATCTAACATGATGCACTCATAGTATATAACTGCAATAATGACAAATCATTAAAAATAAAGCCACTCGTATTTATTTTTAAAAGCTGTTGATGATGTGTCAAATATAAACCTAATCTATCATAACCAATTTCTTGAGATAATCATACAAGATAGTTATATATATATATATATATATTAATGTGATAATTCCAAGAAAACATCTTCCAAATATTAAGCTTAGAAAACATCTCCATCATCAACTCCCTTACTGTTAACAAAAACAATTAAGAAAGAGTGCATATAGCCTCATTTGCAATTAGAAAAGCTTCAACTTCAAAAATTAATAACCAGTGAAATACTTAAGAAACTTTTAGCAATGCTTCGATGGTTCATAAACCGAGAGGCATGATCTAAGAACAAGTAACTGGAGGCAATCAAGGGGATAGCGGAACCGAGCAACTTCTCCATACAAAAATAACCAGAGAAGTAAAATCGTACCGTGAAGATTGGCGATTTCACTCTTGTTTCTCTTCCTCGCGTTTGGGAGCTTCTTTGATCTCGTCTGTTGCATCGTCCTAAATGGATGAAAACAAATCATAGTTAACGAAAAAAAAAAAAAGTATGGAAAGAACACACATATATAGATAGCAGCTATGCTACTCAAACTCCTCGAAGTATTCATATCCAGTACATGGATATGAATATGGGGATATGACCTCCAAGATTCCTCCAAATATATGAAAAACCTTAGAAAAGTGTAAACCATACCTGTATACAATGCTCAAAACCGGGCCCAAGTAACATAGGATGGCAAAATATAGAAGTAAAAAACGAAATGAAATGCACCAGGTCTAAGTCCTAACCTGCATATCTGAAGTCCATAAGGTGAGATTATCACGAAGGAGTTGCATTATCAAAGTGCTGTCCTTGTATGAATCCTCTCCAAGAGTATCCAGCTCGGAGATGGCTTCATCAAAAGCCTGAGGAAAGAAACCAGAATAGAATTAAAAGACGAAACAATGAAACACCGAATGAAGACAATGTTTTTCCGCTGAATTATAGACTAAACCAAAATTATGAATATTGGTATTCTACCTGTTTGGCAAGACTGCAAGCACGGTCAGGAGAATTCAAGATCTCGTAGTAGAAGACAGAGAAGTTCAGAGCCAACCCTAATCGAATAGGATGAGTTGGAGCCAGCTCCGAAGTTGCAATTTCCTGAAAAGAAAACAGCACAAAATGATATGCATATAAAACCAAAAAAAGGGGCGGTACTATGGACAAAAAATAAATTATAATCACTACAGCAAACTCAAAAACACACAAGGGAGAACACCTTCCAATTTAAGCATAAAACTAAGAAAATAAAAACAAAATCAGATTCAAAGCTTTAGAGAATAACAGTAGCAGTAATAAAGGGGTATGCAAATGGGGATTTTATCGATTCATGACGGAAGGGGAAAAGGCTCAACGATTCAAACCATCTAACATCAAACCATATGAAACGATGGATTGAATTAATACATATCACACAACATAAGCCAGGGCAAAGGCAACAAAAGATTCAAATCAAAGTTCCTTAGCAAAATTAGGAAATACTCGTACAAAATATTAAGTTAATACCCTCCGGTGTCGGGTAGCCACGTTGAGTTCCAACTAAATCCATAGTTGAGTCAGGTTGAACCCTTAAACGGATGGCATTGGGCTGCTTATCACTGACCCAACAAGGGTCGGTAGTATAAAACCAATTCAATATTTATATTACTGAAACCAATTTCTAGCTAATATTCACAAATTTGATCTTCCAATCTGATTTAATGCCTTCCGCTTATGTTTCCAAACCAGGTCATTGAATTCAAATTAGATTCGGATGTGGTATGAAATTAACAGCACAAGTGAAAATTTAGATAAAATAAACATCAACCAGATCCAAAAAAAAAAAATTAACACAATTAATCATACTTCACATTTAAAATTAACCAAATAAAGCAAAAAAAAAGCACGGATCGAAAAGGAAATTACAAAAATGTTCACAAACCTGAGCAGATTTATACGCCGTGAGCGTATTCTCGGCAGCGGCTTTCCTGTCATCGCCAGTCTTGAACTCAGCCAAGTACCTATGGTAATCTCCCTTCATTTTCAGATAAAAGACCTTGGAATCCCCGGTCTTGGCTGCCGGAACGAGCTTCTCGTCGAGGAGCTTCAAGATTCCGGCGCAAATCTCGGACAACTCAGCCTCGATCTTGGCCCTGTACTCACGGATGACGGAGACGTGGTCGGCGTTGCCGCGTCCTTCCTCCTTCTGCTCGATGGAGGAAACGATCCTCCAGGAGGCGCGTCGGGCGCCGATGACGTTCTTGTATGCGACAGAGAGGAGGTTCCTTTCCTCGACGGAGAGCTCGTCGGAGGAGGGGACGGCGGAGACGACGGTCTCCATGAACTTCACCATCTCCTCGTAGCGCTCGGCTTGCTCGGCGAGCTTCGCCATGTAGACATTATCCTCACGTGGGGAAGAGGTGGCCATGGAATTGGGTGCTGTTTAGATTGGAAGAAAAAAAAAAGGTACAGAGGATTTGAGAGGTTGAGTTTTGAGAGAAAACGCTAAAAGGAGATTTGCCTTTGATGTTTTTTTCTTTTTTCTTTAATAAAAGGGCCAAGGCTTGTTTTTCTCTTTGACCTTTTTCCTTTTCCTTTTTACTTTTTTTTTTTTTTTGCTTAATTTCAAAATTAGCTCCAAAACTATATTATTTTTCACAATTAGGTAATTAAAGTTTTGTTTTCAAGGGTAAACTGCAAAGTTGTCTTTCAACTTTCATAAGTTTTCATTTTGGGCACCAAAAATAAAAATTTTATAATTTAGGCACTGCTGTTACATACTTCTATCATTTTAGTCACCCATAGTTAATTTGCCACTAAATATACTCATTTTAGTCACCCAACTTTAATAAATTTTCATTTTGATCACTCATTTTCTTTTTTAGAATTTTTTTTTTTCAAAAAAACCCTAGGTTTTTACAGGGAATTAAGTTATTTAATTGTTGCCCTAGTTTTTCTCTTGTAACTCAATTCCATGTAAAACTTAGGCTTTTCCTAAGCTTTTCAAAACTACCAAGCAATCAATTCATTGGTCCAAACGATTCAATTAAATAAATCATTAAAAAATTAATAAAAATAAAAATATTAAAACTCATTAAATCATTTTTTTAGCTTAGTTGAATCGATTCGTACTAGTTCCTAGCTCAATCGTTCTAATACTTTCTCTAGACCGGTACCTCAAACAGATCTCGATCCAATCAATCCAATCAACCGATTCAATTTAGTTCAAATAATCATGGTTTTCCCATATAAGAAACCCAGGTAATTCCCTTTTATTAAAAACAAAAATTAATTCTAAATAGAATAAAGGAAAATAAAAGGATAAAATGCTTTTCCCTGTAAAAATCCAACTTTCTTTATAAAAACCGACAATTTCCTTAAAACCAACAGTTTTCTCTCTTATTTAAAAAAATTAAAATCAATTCTAAGAAAAGGAAACGAAGAAGATAAACTGATTTTTCCAGTAAAAGTTAAAGTTTTTTTCCTATAAAACTCAGGTAATTCTTTGTAAAATCTCATATTTTTCCTTCCTTTGAGGAAATTAATTCTAAAAAGAAAAAAACAAAAATTAATTCTAAAAAGAAAAAACAAAGGAAACTAGAAAGATAAAATGATTTTTCTAACCCAAATTTCCCTATAAAATCCCAGGTTTTTCCCTTACTAAAGAAAACTATAATTAATTCTAAAAAATAAAATAAAAAGATAAAATGAGTAACCAAAATGAAAATTTACTAAAGTTAGGTGACTAAAACGAGTGCATCTAATGGAAAATGAATGTCCAGTGACTAAAATGATATAAGTATGTAATAACAGTGACTAATGTGACAAAAGTATATAACGACAGTGGCTAGATTGCAACTATTTTTGGTGCCCAAAAATGAAAACTTATAAAAATTGGTGACCAACGATGTAGTTTACCCTTTTCTCAAAAGTGCTATAAGTTATCATTTTGGATGAAAATTACAGAGTATAATCAGAAATTAATAGTTTAAGCACCAATTTTGATCCAAAAAACTTTAGGCTCCTAAGTGGGAAATGCAGTAAAATTTGAAGGTCAATTTTGCATTTAAGCTTTTTTATTTTAGTTTATTGGTGTTTACATGAGTTATATTTTTGGATGAAACAACACTTAAGTTTTACTTGGTAAAATGGAAAGATGGAAAATTGAAGGAATTGAAATCTAGAAGGATGGAAATCATAAATTTTCCACCTCTTGACAACATTTTCCACCTTGGTCCCTAGACCTTTTTTTTTTTACATTAGTCCCAAAACTTGACAGTTTATCCTTAATAAGTATGGCAAAAAAATCTGAATCTGACAGGTTCCGACCCAACCCAAGCTGTTAGGGTCGGATTTTTTCTTGAAAAATCGAGTTCATATGGGTCGAGCTAGGTGAAATTAGAAAAATAATCTAGTCAGGTTGGGTTTGAGATAAATCTGTCTCATTTCAAGATATTTACAAAAATACTTCTAATATATATACATATTAAGTTTTTACTTTCAATAAATAAATATATAAATAAAATTTAATTTAATTTAAACCTTTTAAATCAAAACTTTAAAAAAATAAATTTATTTGATTCAAAATAAAAAATGAATCTTATTTACTTAAAAATAAAAAATAAAATAATTAAATTGAATTCGGGATATGGCGGAATTGGGTCTCCAAGTTAAAATTGAATTTTTTTTCACTTAAAAGTTGGGTCGGGGAGAGACGGATTGATTAAGTTTTAGATCCAGACAAAAATTCGACCCATCCCATTAGCATCCCTAATCCCTAAACTTGGGTTTCCATAATGTCTGATGATGGCACTTCAATAATGTGTCACGTCATCACCAACACATAATTATTCCATATTTTTCTTTAACATGTTTTTTTTTCTCTCTAAATTTTCTTAAAAAATTCATCTTCCGTGTTTTTCTTTGTTTGTCTAACCCAAACCCTAATTTTCTACTATATTAATCTTTTATTTGTCCAATTTTCAAACCTCGTATAAACACAAATATTTTTTCAATCAATTTTCAAATATTAAATTTGAAACTCTAGTTCAAATTTTTTATTTCTCTTTATCAAACATGCTTTTCAATTTCTAAAATTAGAAAATGAAAATAAAAAAATATTTTCAAAACCAAACGTAACCTTATTTTTGCATTTTTATTTAAATATACTTAATGTTTATGTTTCAAGTATTTGTCAAGTGTCACCATCATAGCGATCAAGTTGCCATGCCATAAAATTTTTAACAATGTATGAGGAAATTACTACATTGATAGACAAAAGTAAACTTCAAGTACTAAAATTGACACTTTAAAAGTATAGGTATCAAATTGGAATATTTGTTATAGTATGAAATTATCCGTTTATAATTTCTTTGTATTTTTCTTTTGTTATGAAATATATTATTATATTAAACATTTAATATAAAATTTCAGATAATTTCAATAGACGTCCCCAAGCTATGACCAAAATTTTAAAAAATCTTTAAACTTCAAAATATTTAAAATTTATCTTTAAAGTGTCAATATCGTATCATCTAGGTCCTTCTTTCAACCTAACATCAAACTTGGATATTAAATTCCTAATTAGATTTGATATGAAAGATATTTAAAACACGTTGATTAAATTTTAAACACGCCTACACTTATTGCATGGACAACATAGATTTTACGTAAGAAAACAATATCATTAAATTTAAGGAGTTGATTCTCTTTCTCTAATGTATCAGGTATCCATATTGTTTATGCAATTGGTATAAACAAGTTTAAAATCTGATACACTTGTTTTAAAGATGATCTACACTAGATTTGAATTAACACTTAACATTCAAGTTGAGAGTTAGGCTGACAAGGAGACTTGATTGATGCGATATTTAATACTTTGAAGATTCAATTAAAATGTTTTGAAGTTTAAGGATAAATTTGAAAATTAACACATATTTTGGGGGTTTCTAGTGGAATTAATCTTAAATTTTAATTATTTTATAAACATTTGATGTTTTAATATTTGTGATGTAACTCCCCAAAATTTCTGTTATGACAGGTAGTCTTGTTTTAGGATCAAGCATACTGAAATCTTTAGAAAATTTGGAAAATGAGTCAAATAGAGAATTCTTTTTAAGAAGGTAAAATTGATATTGGAAAGAAATGTGGATGTGAAAATGAGCCTAGAAAGGGATTAAATTGCAAATTTCAAAAAGTTAGAGGACTAAAAAATAAATTTGACCAAAAAGACAATTGATACTTATTAGTTAGAATGTGTATAAACACTTTTGGAACAAATTGGAAAATATTTGAAAATGTAAAGACTAAATTATAAATTACTCATGTTTATCAAGAAAATGGCATAGGTGTAATTTTCACCACTCGTGGACTTGTATTAAAGGCTAAATCATTGTTAAATATCTATTTGATGTGATGAAAGTGGATTAAGAAGCCAAAAGGAGAAAAACGGTGATTTTGCCACATCAAAGTATTTTCGTCTTGTTACATGAATTTTATATTAGAAATATAGTGGAAGCATAATAATATATTAATGACATCAATTATGAATCATTGGATTGGATTAAAAGACAAAGAATGTTGACCACACAATTTTTAAAATCGGGTTTGACTTGACTTGGTGTTTTTAAAAGAAATATGCAACACCCTTTATTCGGTTCGGTCGACGAACTCGAGCTACGGAGTGCTATAGTTAAAGCTGAAACAGAAGACACTCAATTTACATCGATTATTTCAAATAAACATGATATTACTCCATAACTACACAATTAACATTCAAATTAAATATGAATCATACAATCATAATCAAATCAATGCAAAATCACCAAATATAATTTTTCTCGGGCATTATACGAGCTTACATATGCTCTAGTATCAACCTAGAATTTAACTAGGACTAATTTGTAACATTTTTAAAATTTACAAAAAATTATTTCATAAATAAATTCTTCAAATAAGTAATCATATCATAAAAATTCAAATATTATAATATACAATTAAATTCAAGTTTCAAACAAGCTTACAAAAGCTCTTAAACCAACCCGGGAACAAATAAGGTCTTAATCGAAAACTTAGCAAAAAGTATAGAAATTTATACAAAAGGGGTCACACGGCCATGTATCCAAGCTGTGTGAAAAGTTGTGACCGAGTGTGATTAACTTACACGATCGTTTATCTAGCCATGTGTCTCACTAAAATCGTATGGATTAAAAAATTTACTTCTTTTAGTGGTCACACGGTCGTGTCACCAACCCGTGTGGAAACACACAACCATGTGTCAGACCGTGTGCAACAAAAATGTACCTTTTTAAACAAGTTATCATTTCAACCATGCCAAAACCTATACCAATGCCAATATATAATGTTACATCTATTCAAAACATGCCAAAACACACCTAAATCATTGCGTTAAACAACTAATCAATATGCCTCAATGACACCATTTTACAACAAGATTCAAATCAAATAATTAATCCCATTTCATGTCAATTTAAACTATGACCATCTATGTTCACTATAAACAATCAAAACACTAAGAATGCGTTTGGTTCGCTGTATTGGATTAGAGGTGTATTGGATTAGGGGTGTATTGGATTAGAGGTGTAATAGCAAATCAACTGTTTGGTTGAATGTAATGGAATAGAGGCGTAATAGTAATCTTGTGTTTGGTTGAATGGAATAGAGGTGTAATAGCATAATGGAAAAAACTAAAATGACTAGAATACCCTTAGCATAAATTTGTTTTGGTAAATGATTATTGTTATTGTTATTTAAATTTTAATAAGATTATTATTATCGGTAATAAATTTTTAATCATATTTAAACATAATTATTATTAAATATATTTTAATTAAAATATATAATTTAATAAAATTCTTATAATTAGCGAAATTTGTTTTGGTAAATTATTATTGTTATTGTTATTTAAATTTTAATAAGATTATTAATATCAATAATAAATAATTTAATCATATTTAAACATAATTATTATTAAATATATTATAATTAAAATATATAATTTAATAAAATTCTTAATAATTAATATTCTTATATGAATTTACTCAGATCATAATATATGATCTTGTAAAATATAAATTAACATAATTATTATTAAATATATTATAATTAAAATATATAATTTAATAAAATTCTTAATAATTAATATTCTTATATGAATTTACTCAAATCATAATATATGATACGTAAATGATAAATTTTAGTAAAAGTAATATTTGAAGTAAAATGTAATAAATGAAATGTAACATAATAGGTTAAATATTAAATTTTCAGCTTATAATAAATACATAAATATTTTATCTTGATTTAAACAAAATGAACAAAAATCATTAAAATGTCAAATTACTAAGGAAACATTAAATTATCTAAAAATAGATGATATTGAAATTACCTCACTTGAAAGTAATGCTTAAAATCCAATGTTGAAATCTATTCCGCATTACCGAATAGAAGAAGTGCAGGGGGTTGGTTAATTATTAAATTGGATGGGAAGATCTTGACTCAACCATCAAAACAAAACCATAAATTCATAATTATACTTGCAACAAATATATTTTAAAAAGAATGTAAAATGAACAACAAAATTACCACATAATATCCATTATGTTTGCATTGCAACTAAATCACGTCAACAACCACAATTTAAATCCAATTAATCTTAGACACTACATTTGATTTATCCATATGTATCATACTCTACAAGCATACCTTTCTTCCTGCTGTCCTACCTAATTAAAATTTTCAACAATCTCAGAAACCCACCTTCCCTTGCCAAAATCCAGGTCTGAGGTCTCCTTCAGCACCCATATCTGCTGAGCTTTTCAATTGAAAATGTCACCCTTTCAAGCACCATCACCCACCAATTCACTCTCCAAGCTTGTAGCATCCCGGTACTGCACATGATTAACAATGAAATTCAAGCCCAGCTGTTTAAGTAGTTTCAGTCACTTTGTTTCTTGTCTAGTGCAACCAGGACTCATGCTTGCAAAATCATCTCTGTTACCGTCTAAGGATTCTTGAAACTTGGATTTCACCTTGGCACTTATAGCACACAAAATGTTAGATGTGTTTATACTCCCAATTTACTAATTTAGCCATCTTAGTACGGTTCTTGCTTCCTCAAACAAATATCATCAGGCGATAGCTCATTTTCTTCATCATGCTTCAGAGTTTCACGGTTACCACTGAAGAGTCCGGTAGACAATGTAGGGGATAGAGGTGCATGCTCACCTGCAATTATTTAAATAACATAACATTCCAATAGAGAGATTGAAGTATTTAACCCCAAGACAGAAGATATACAGTACGAGGCTGTCCTAAATTTGGAGAAGCTTAAATAGGTAAGCTGCAGAAACTGCTTCAGTATTCCATAAGAGTTTAGAAGAGTTTCCTTAGTTTATCTTTAATTTCTTTTTCGGGCACAGTAAATGAGTTTTACTTCTGAACTCAGTCCAGCCGAACTTCAGTTTACGGGCTAGAGGGAGGACTGGAGCACCTAAAATCTATGTTTACTTTTTATCCAAGCCAGCTGCAGCCTATTCACTAAGTCATGACACTTTGACCTTAATTTCTCACATCTGAGACTTCACAAGGAAAAGATGATAATAGTTTTAGCAAGATGTAATCAGTAATTGATGATGCAATACCTTGAACATAATGACACTGGCAATGATTGTAAGTGATGTGAACATGACATAATAAATAGGGGACACAACTGCAGTGTTGAACGTATCAAGGGCCTGAAACATCAGAATACTTTTCAGATCAGAAACTATTTACAGAAAATTTAAAAAGAGTTGATGGCATCAACTCATATCCGTGACTTATTTTAGCCAGCTTTTGAAACCAAAACCTCCTTGTACATGATAGTTTACTGCTAGCATATGTTAACTATTAAAAGCACCATACTGAACATGGAAAGACTGCCATGACCAAGGCAAATTAAACAACTAGGTGTTAGATATCAAAGAAGTTTTTCATAAAAAAATATCCTTCTTTTAGAGAACAAGAGAAACATATGCAAAACCAGATACTTGAAACCTTCCCCCAACCAGATATCCTTAAGGAAATCTCCTCAATGCATAAAGACGGAAAGCCAAGGGACACAAATGGTTATTCTAGATATTGTTTTTAACTTTATAACCTTATCTCAAATGTGTTCAACTGTGAATGTGGTGGAAAGGATTCTAGATGACTTGGAAGAAAATATTTTACCCGAAACACAACAAAATTTCTACCTTGTTGAGATAATTTATTTGTATAATGACACTTGTAGCAACAATGAACATAAAGAACCATGTCTCCAGGTAGACTAGTTGGTCCTTTCCCTCAAAGGTTAGTTTGAGTGCGGTTCCAAGGGCTTTAACACTCATCACCTGCATTTGTATTCATAAAAATAAGACAACACATTGATAACTTTTTGAAAAAGAAAATAATATAAAGACCTAGTTTTGGTTTTTGAAAAAGATAATATCAAGAAGACCAGTAAATGAAAAGCTCAGAAGCTCACATTTAGTCATGGTGTACTATATATTTATTAAAAGGGTAGATTCGGCTATAAAACTCCCTTCTTTAGTCATAGAAAAGTGCATATCTTGACTCTTGGATGATCACATTAACTGATGGCTTTACCTTGATCGAAGGATCAAAGCCTTATGCAACTGAAATATTCCAGGGACATTCAAAATTTTAAGATTTAAATATTTCACATTATTGAAAACTTTTTAAATTCCAAAAAATGATTATATGTCACCTATTTTAAATTTAGATAAATCAAGCAGCTTTTGAAGTTATAGTTTTACTCAATTCATAGTTGGCTATGCCAGGAAAAAAGTAATTAATTCTCGTCAGAAGCAAAATAAATTTGAAACAATTAGTAGTTGAAATAACATACCGAGAGAGATCCCATTAATGAACAAATGCCAGTGAAAACCAACACATTTGTATGCCCATATCTTGGTGCAAAATATAAGATCAAAAGGACGACCAATACAATAACTGAGCCCAAATAGAGTAAAAATGCTGTAATGGAAAGGAAACAGCATTATTCGACGATTTAAAACGAAAAAGAGACAACCGAGAAAGATGGTTGATGGTGACAACTAACCCGGTTGTGTAGCCATAGCCCATATCTCCTGAACAGAAGTGATAGGGCTCTCTTGTTTTATATATTCTTCCAATTTTTTTATTGAAGAAGATAACCCACTGTTATATTTCAACTCATACTTCATCAGAGTTCAAAAGATCACACCAATTTTATACAGCTTTTCACTACCACTCTCTCATTCGATTATACATATTTGCACCAATATAAACTTATAAAATTAAATTAAATAGTTGGGACCCTAACTTCCATGCAAGAAAACATTCATAAAACTAAGGCATAGATTCCTTTGTTACACTAATTACAGAGAGAAAAAGAGAGTTAGAAAAGAAAAGAAAAGAAAAAGAGAGTTGAAGCGTATTACAGTGATTCCATTCCTTTACCTTTCACGATTGTAAAACACGAGACCCACCAACCGAGAGCAATCGGAGTGTGAGAGAGAACAAAAAAAAAAGTCGATTGGTTGAGAAGGGAATCGAAAGAGTGGCAGAGAGAAAAAGAAAAGAAAAGGAGGAGCAAATCGGTAGAAAAGAGGCGTAATGGAGTGGGAGCAGAGAAACAAAGGAAGGAAATCGGATGAAGGAAGAAGAGAAAAGGGATTGGGGAGGTAAATCGTGGAGGTGATTACAATCGGTAGCTAATCTGGGCAAAAGGGGGGAATAGAAATCGGTGGTTTTCACCGATTAGGAAGGTAACGGATTAGGTGCGTTTCACTAATACACCAAACCAAACGACGTAATACACCCGGATTAGGTGGGGCCCACCAATTAGGGGTGCATTGGCTTTGCCAATACACCAAACCAAACATGCTCTAAGTTATGGCCACCTATAAATAGTCACATTACCAAAACTAACCATACATAAGTTTAGTACCAAATTCACACTCAAGACTTTTACCAATTCTATATTTATTTTACTTCAAATATGCACCTAGGAATGTTATACAATCTACATACCAAAATGCTACTCATTACAACCATTTAAACACCAAACAACCATTTATATGCTTATTCCATAACTTACCAAACTATCCCAAAATCAATATCATCATTAGGCCAACTTATAATCACTTAAGACAACATAAGTACAACTCCACCATATATACATGCCACATAACCGAGTCCGGGGCAAAGAAAAGACTACCAAATCAGATCCTGGACAGTGCGAGCTCCGGATTGATCTGACGGACGCGTTCTACAAAATAACCTACACAGAGATAGAAAAGCAAACAAGATAAGCATTATGAATGCTTAGTAAGCTCCTATGAAATTTACACTACATGCCTTGACCTTAAACTAAATTAAACTATTAAACCAGTTTGGTAATTAATATGGCATCCTTGTCTTCTTTGTACTTTCGTATACATTCCTACAAAAATAAGTAATAGGTTGGTTTATTTATACATCAAGAACTGCTAATACAAATGACATATACTTATACAATGATTTAATATAGCAAAACATATGATATCCAATTCATGCTCAATTTATAAACACATATACTTAAGTTCTTTTTCACATCACATTCAATCATGCTTGTTTTGCAACATTACAACATACATGTAACAACTGATTTTCACATTTAATCTTTCTATTCATTTTGAATCCATTTACTTACTATTTTCACATGAATAACTATAGTAAATATACTTCGGACACACAAGATAAGATTGCTCACACGAACTGTAACTGTAATTGCTCACATGAGCTGTGAGTCAGGATGGTAACTTTACATTATGCTGCTCACATGAGCTGTGAAGAATCCGTAACAAATGCAGGACCTTAGCCATCATTAAAATATCCAAGACCAGCACCCAAAACTGTGTAAACCTTAATGACATGTCATTTGTATCTTAGTTATTCACTAAGTTCACACGGGCCTCTTTTTTTGTATTCAATCCATTTTCAATCTCTGTAACTGTATACTCGCTTTTCGTATTTTCAATACAATTTATATACATTTACGGTGAGTCACCATCATATACACATCATTAAATCAAATCACAAATTCGATCAATCAATACTACTCATCTGTTCACTATTAACATTTAAACTTCTTATTTTACAATTTAGTTTGATAAATGTTGTATTAATGAAAATTACACTTGTATATATATAATTAATAGGTACAAACAAACAATTCTAAGATAATAATAGAATACAGTAAGCTCCATATAAACTTACCTGGAAAATGGAAATTGTAACACCCTATACTCGGCCTGGTCGCCAATCCCGAATATCCGGATGCCATACCACTGTCTCATGTCATACACAATAAGTAAAAACTCATTCTAAACGAAACGTCTTTAAATTATCATTCGTATAGGCTCTTGACCAAACATATTTTCATTTATCGATTATACATGCTGAACATACATCAAAATGTATTAAAATGATAATTAAACATGCATAAAGTCCATTTAACAAAATCCCAAAACTGTCACGTAGGTATCGATACTGACACTAGGGTATCGTTATTTTCTTTAAGTGGTATCAATACCACCTAGAAAAATGATACCAAACTTGCATTTTGTTTCTCGATTAAAAACCCAAAGTCTCAAAAATTATCGGTACCTGTCATTAAATATCGATACTTTAACCCCGTGTATCAATACTTGATCAAAGGTATCAATACCAAATCTCTATTCTAACTTCATACACGTTTCAAAACACAGAGGTATCGATTTTAAAACCCGATTATCGATACCTCTGCTCCAGACCTAAAAAATGCAGCATATATAAGCAATTAATCCATTCCAATTTAGTTCATAAACATCATACATCAATTACTTTGACAAATAATCATTCAACGACCTAATTAGTAGTTCAATATCGCAAAATTGTGTTTGAGCAAGTAACGTCAATCCATCCTCATGTTCATGAACTCAAGCATAAGAATAACATGTAATCCTTATAAACCAAACCAAAAGCAAAATGTCTAGAAGTTAACATGGCTATAGACAAGTCTACCACATTACCTTTTTCCCCAAAACGTAAATAAATATAGAACACCTACAAAATAATGCAAAAGCCTTGTTTGGATCACCTCTCGGAACCATACCACTCACATTGGCACACTACTAATCTGTAATGATTTAAAAGGAGTGGGTAAGCTTAACAAGCTCAGTAAATTCTCAAAATAACCACAATGCAAACAATTCATCAAGTATCAACGAAACAACCATATAGCATAGCCTCAACAGTTCCAAACTCTAGTGTTATTTTATACTTATTCGTGCATTATTACTAGTTCTTTTACATGGTAAACGTATTCACTTTTAAGCATATATCCTATTACACATATAATCACCTAACATTCAAGCATATATCACAATATTCAAAACATCTTTATAGATAAATTGCATAATGGTCACATACTCATTTAGGCATACATCACATTACACATATATACATTTTAAGATAATTTGACACTTGAGTTATGAAACATAAAAGTGAGCTCTATCATCACTTATCAAATACGCGAATTTCCAACACACCAAACATAGACTCATAGAATCAAACATGTCCCAAAAGTGAAGCATAAAGCTAACACACTCCTTATTTCTCATCACATGTCCTGTTGAATGGAGTTTAGCTCACATTCCCTTATCCCTCCAACATGTCCCAGGGCCTCAACGCCCAAAAATATTGTACACATAGGTGAGTACTCACAATCCTATGGCATGCCAACTATATCCTACAGTTTCAAGATCACAAAGCCAAAATCTCTGAAATCAAACACATATCACTTACTTATTATCCGTGTATTATCACTGCATATTTGTATCTTTAGCAAAACACTATCACTAACATTTAACATATACATAACATGTGCATATTTACACTTTCACAACTGTTAACATAACCACATATCACATGTTATAGCATCACATCTCAATTCACATATTTACAAACACATAAGCATATTGTTCATAAGATAGCATAGGTATGAGAAAGCTTACACTCGGAATTTAGAGTAGGGGTTTAAGTTACTACTAAATTTCCAAATACCACATTGAGTCATGTTCGCAAGCAATTATTCCAAACACTCACCAATTACACTTTCACCGAAAAGCCAAAAGCTCAAACTAGCTTTTCCTTGCCTTTATTTCTACTCGTAGAAGGTTCTACTGAATCTATAATTTTAACACAAAAAATTCACACAACAATACATCCAAAAATTAGCCAAGGACTCATTACAAGCATACAAAGCATAAGCCTAAACTAAGTTCTCATTTAACCGAAACTTATAACATAGCAAACTTTAAATTCGAATATCTCAATCTATACTTAATAATATTTTCACTTAAAACCAATTCCGTGCATCTTATAATTCACCTACGACTAATTCCCAACCTTTAAACTGTAATAAATACTCAATTCATAGTATCAACTTTTTCGACATGTTTTATGGCTATTTTCTGAAAATTTATTAAAACTTAAGAAATCTTTAACGAAACTTCAAAGTAAGTTAAGAAAACTTCTATTTACATCAAAATAATTGAAAAAAACTTTGAAACCATTTTTTATCCAAAATCCTGAAATCCACCATTAACGACCTAATTTTCGGCTTTTATTTAAAACATGCGATTTAATAGCTAAAAACTTAGTTTTAAAGACTAAATAACATTTAAAACTATTTAGAATTTGAATCGTTACCTTAGACAACAAAAATCCAAGCGTTAGATCGAAAACCTGAAAAACTCAAAAGTTGGACAATAGAAGAAACTATGGTATTTTTAGGTGTTTTTCTTGGTCTTTTTATAGAGGTTTGTAACTTAAAAGATGAGAGAAATCAAAAGAAATTAAGATTTGGAGTTCAAAATTGATTGGAATAGCAAGAGAGAACAAGGGATGACAAATACTAGTTTTGGGGGGTTGTTTTTATGTGAAATAATTTGGAGAATGGGGGTTTTTAGCTTGAATTTTAAAATCTGGTTAAATTGCTTCATAAAAAATCTAAGTTTTGGATCTTTTAAAAATCAGTCCTTTTTTTCAAAATTAAAGGTATTTAGAACTCATTTTTAGAAATTGATTTAATTTTCTAAAAATCATAATTGAAAACATTATTAGTATATCATGTCACAAAATTTTGAACACTCTAAGGTCTAAATAAAGTATTCTGGTGAGTTCATCTGTACCTTGTGTCTACTATGTTAAATTGTTTATTCTTAAACTATGTATAACCATGTAAGTGGCTTAGTTATTTTTTCCTGATGTTCATGTCTGAAAGGCCTCATTCAAAGAGTTAGTGCATGCGTGGCTAATTACAATTAAACAGGCCAGTAAAACCTGATATATATACAGTATGAGTACTCATTCCTTGTGTACAAGCTCCGTATCCAGATGGGTGTAAGGAGGTATTTAAGGGATAATGTATATAATGATAAATAAGATGCAAGATAATACGATTTGCTTCTGGTGTGGCACTTGTTGCAAACCGTGATTGGTGAAAACCCGACCTTGTAAGAGAACACTTAGATGTTCATACAATGAGGGGATTTAGAAAGGTACGAAGGTGTTGTCGTCACATAGCTAATATGAGCGGACTTGAAGATACAGGAAATATTTGGTTTTTTGAGAACTAAGGATTAGAAGCTATCACAAGGAAAAGAGTACGTGAAAAAAGGGGCGCATGTAGTATTACATGTTACATGAGTGCATGAACAGTAGACATGTCCTTATAGTGGATAAACCACGCAAGTGAGGTATTCACAGAGTAGATGTACTCGTTATTATCTTATATAAGCATAGAAATAGTGTTGTTTGCCAATTGGTTGAATTGAATTGCAGTATCGTCTGCCAGTTGATTTATAAACCAAAGTAAAGTATCCGCCAAACATGGCGAAATAATTGAGTCTGTTTTTCCTTCTTGTCTAATGGAAATTAAGTTGGGATCATTTTTTCTAGGAACTCATTAAATTCTTACGAACTTACCCAGATTCTCCTTTCTTTCAAGTTCTTAGATTAAGCATGTTGACTGAAGGGAGACAACCAGATCAGCGGCCATTTGTAAGCCTTTTTAATTTCAGGGTTAACATGTATTTGTTGGAGGGTGTTAAGTCTCTTGTTAGATACAACCACTTTGGATTATTTTTTTTTGGTATTGAATGTTATTTTGAAAACATTGAATGATGAATGGAAGCCTTGTCAATGTAATGATAATTATGATTCATTGATGTAAAATCAGTAGACGAAAAAGGGTAATCCAAGGATAATTAAGTCTTCAAATGTGGAGAAATGTTACAATAAAATCGTACGACCAAATATAGATGAACTTGGGCTAGAGAAGTACTGCTCTGTTAGAGAAAGTATCCGCCAAAATGGATAATGTTCTTTTCTAGAAAGAAGAAGTTAATAGATGTGGTTTTAGATCAGGTGAACCTGTGATGCTCCATACCTGGATCTAGGGGTCAGGTTGGGCATGGGGTGTCACATGACTTCACTATGGAAGTCGAATATGTGGCAGCTTCTGAGGCAACAAAAGAAGCAATATGGTTTTGTGAGTTCCTTATAGATCTTGAATTTGTTCTTGGTATGGAAAAAGTTATCATACCATATCAAGAAAATAGAACGAAAATAGCTAACACCAAAGAAACCAGAAACCACAAAAGGACGAAGTACATTTATAGAAAATATCACATCATAAGGGAGGCAGTAGTAAAGAAAATAGTAGATGTAGTCAAAGTCACATTAGAGGATAACCTTGCGGACTCATTTAGCAACACTCTGGTAGCTAGGAGTTTTGAGAAACATGTAGAGGGCTTGAGAATGTGAAATGTTACTTATCCACTTCACTCGGGCAAGTGGGAGACTGTTGGATCTAGTTTCGTAAGTGTAGTATATTCATTTGTATACTTGTACTTTTCGAACAAATTGGTTTAATAAAATATCTATTTATTACATTAATATTCTTTGTATATTATCTTCAACGTTTTTTGCATGCAGAACAAAATGGAAAGAAATATTAGCTTACTGATTATCTAGAATTTAAACAATACTAAACAGTATTACGTGGTTGGATCATAATACAAAAAGACAATTTGTATTAGTAGATAAACCTACACATGTCCTTAGTCTAATCTGAAAAGAGCAAACCGATTGAAAGACTAATATTTGGTCTATCAAGTCTAATTGGAGAGATGCATTGTCTTAAGCATTGAAGCTAATGACTACCAGTAGATAGAGACATAGATGTGACTTATTGGACTGACAATAAATTGGACAAGACCCTAATAGGATAGATCCTAGATCTATATATGAATCTATTCACTTGTGACATTCATAGTGTGGCATACCTTAATCCTGAATGGATGATGAACTATGTATGCATGACTTGTATACTTTAATGTAAGTAAAAGCTTAAGTTTGAATAAATAAGGAACCAAAAGCTGATGTATGCTTTATGTGACTTCATTTACAGTAGTGGAATTCATAGCCCAACTAATGGGTAAATGTTATCCTCTCATCGATATTACATGATAGATGAAAAATAAAAATTGCCACAATTGTTTGCCTTTGTGATAAATGACTTGATTACTATTTGATAATAATTGACTTTTCATAAAGAGAGATGTAATAGTTACCATGAGATAAAATATGATCATATTAGGAGAATGAATTTATCCTAAAAAGATTAAAGGCATCCTATGAGGGTAACATACTTATGACAAGGTTATTGAACGAACACTTATTAAGTATCTTTCGTAAAGGTATATAATTAGGGAGAACTTAGTAACAATACTAAAGTAGAATGACTTCATGACTAAATAAGTTTATAATTAATAGGTAAAAAGATAGAATTTAATTATAAATTATTTGAGCCGTAATTATATATGTCTAATCAGTCTTTTTGCTAGCTTGTTGAAACCATAAATAAATGGAAATGATAAAGTTAGAGAAATGGGTCACATTCACAAATGAATGTGTTTTCTCACTAAGTATAGAAATGACTTGAGAATTAATTTAAGGTTTTCAAATAATTATTTAATAATTATAATTAAGTAATTGATATTCGAAAATGGAATTAAATTAATTAGTCATGAATCCATTGAATAATGAAATCAAATATATTTACTCATAGATTCTTTTACGGTAAAGTTGTCATGACTTTAATAGAAGTAGAATTGGGTTGAGAAAATTATTTAATTGAGAAATTAGTATAGTTAATTTAATTAATTTAATTAATAAAATCATATTTATTTTGAAAAACTAGAAAAATAAGTATTGAGTTGGATTAAATTATAAAGTGTTAAGTCAAAATTCTAGAAAGCACATATAATTAGACCCAACACACGGGAGGCCCATAATCCTCTCATTAATTAGAGAAGGGTGACAACCTCTACTCCAATTGGAATAGGAGTGTGTTTTCTATTAAATAAATATTATTTATGTAGAGATTTTTCAACTAGGATTTTTCTATCTCTTTCATAAATAGATTACATCGATTGACCTAATTTACACACTTCTTAATTATTAATTTATCACTAAAATAGCTAAAAATAGAGATAATTCATTTACTCAGAGTAAATTATATTTTCTAATAATAATGATCTTTACCAATTTCTATTGAGAGAATTTTTTTCTACTCAAAAGTAATAATATCACTTCTTGATTTGTGTTTGTTGAAAGCTGGGATCAACTCGAATTTGTCTTGCACGAAGCACATGTACTTTTCAGTAAAAAAATTATTGCTATAAATATCACAACCAACTTGATTTTGAAAATTTTAAATTTACATTATAATTATAAATCATTTTCGTAACCAAAATTTTCTAACAAATGAATTTCGAGAAAATCCACCAAGAAGCTCCAAATAGTTGGACTAGAGTATTGACCTTCGGGGTAAAAGGATGCAGCGAGATGGTATTCAAATACAACGCTCAAGTGTCATGGGTTGCATATGGGAGCCCGCGACCATGACACACTTGTGTGATCCATCATATTCAAAGGAGGTCATTCGACCCAACCAGACTGGCCCGTGGCTTGGAGAGATTAAAGGCCCATCTACAATGCTTGGCAAATATGGAATGTAATCTTCAAATATATGTAATCCTAGATATGATATGTAATCTTTAGAAGATACAATTCTATAATCTTAGAGACTTGATTTGTAGATAGCTTTTAATTTTAGCCATTGATGTACTTTGATATGTATCGTTGATTTTGGGAGGCTCAACTATTAATAAAGGCCTCTCACCCTCATTGTAATTCATTCAGTGAGTAATAGAATTTTAAGAGCATTCACTCAAAACTTTCTCTCTAGTGTTCTTGCTTTTCTGTGGCTTTGTTCATCTTTCGAGTTCTTTTTCTTATCATTCTTCTGCTTGTTCTTCGTGGGTGCCTTAGACGAATTCTATTAAATCCTCAATTATTGTTAAAATAAAGAAATTAAATTAAATGTTCAAATCCGGTCAAAAACGCGGGATTGAGTACTATTGTTATTATTAATGGATGAATTGATGAAAATGTAAAGGATGAATTGATGGAAAATGTAAAGGAGGAACTAATGGAAAATGTAAAGGAGGAACTGACGGTAATGTAAAGGATGAATTGACGGCAATGTAAAGGATGAATTGACGACAAATTGTCTAAGTAAACTAAGGTTCAACATTTGTTGCGAACTTTCTTATTTAATTTTCATTTAGCTCTTACGAGCTTCTCTGAACTCATATGAGTTTTTATTTAACTCTAATGGGTTTCCGTTAAGTTCCTATGAGCTCAGCTTAACCCTTATGGGTCCTGTTTAGCACTTATGTACCTTAGTGCAACTTCAGGCTACTGAATACGATGTACTCACATCTGTAAGTCGTACTTTGATTTGGTAAAGGATGGAGGTGACATATGAAATTAATATAAGAAGATTTAAAGTTATTGATAATATTGATGTGAATTCATAAATTAAAGTTGTGGTTGGCAGGAAATGTAATTTGAATGATTTACTTACTTGATTTGGTTGTAATTTTTCAATGTTTAGTAAGATTTATGTTTAAAACCATCGAACTTACTAAGCTTCATTAAACTTACTCGTTGTGTTTAATGTCTTTGTAGATTGTTGTGAGGTTAGAGAATCGGATCAACACATCAAACCACACAATCCAGTTTAATCCGGTAGTTTTTGCAATGTGAATTTTGGTTTATATGGCATGTATAGGGTTGGTTTGGCAATGAAATAGTTGAATTGTGGTTGTAAATGATAAATGTTAGTAAGCTTGTAATTAGTAGTAGATTTGATAAATCTAGGAAATGGGTTAAACAAGTAAGTATAATAGTTAATTAAGTATTTGTGATGTTATGTCATGTTTAAAACATATGTTTAGCTTGTATTGATTGCTTGATTGGGATATATTGAAGTATTGAAATGTTGTGTATAGGTTGATGTCAAAATGGGTGAGATTAGTGTCCCTAAAATGGCCTATTTTTGTCCACACGGGTAGAGACACAGGCGTGTGTCTCAGCCGTGTGTGACACACGGCCTGGTACATGGGCATGTAGTCTGGCCATGTGTCCCCTGCACCTTGAAATTTCGAAACAAAATGCACAGGTTTTTGCACACGGCCTAGCATACGAGCGTATGGCTTGGCCGTGTGACCCCTGCACCTTACACACAACTTATCACACGGGCATATGGTTGGTCGTGTGATCTAAGTCAGAGAGTTACACGGGTATGGAAACGGGATGGGACACAACAGCGTGCCTCACATCAAATGCCCACACGGTTAGCCACACGGGCGTGTGTCCCCTGCTCCTACGAAAATTTTTGACATTTTGCGAAAAATTTTCTAAGTATCCGATTTAGTCCAGATTCACTTCTAAGGTGTATACTAGGCCTTGAGGGCTCATATAAGGAACAATATGACTATTTTATGATTGGTTTCTAATATATTTATTAAATTTTATAAAATGTTCGTATTTATTCTGTAAATTTTGATAATGCTTCGTAACCATATTCCGACGACAGATAAGGTTATGAGTGTTACAGAAAAAATACACGGAGTTGATTTAATCCGTGAGACTGAAGAAAAGGTGAAAGTGTTAGTTTAAAAGCAGCTTGTGATCGTCAGAATTTTTTTGCTGATCTTAAACTAAAAGATATAGAATTCCAAGTTGGTGACAAGGTATTCTTGAAAGTATTGCCTTAGAAGAAATTTTTTCGGTTTGGCCATAACAGAAAACTGAGCCCACGGTTTATCGGACCATATGAGATTATTGAAAGAATTGGACCTATAGCATACGGATTAGCATTACCACCAGAGGTTGATAGAATTCATAATGTTTTCCATGTGTCTATGTTACGACGGTGTCGGTA
Organism: Gossypium raimondii; assembly: GCF_025698545.1. Classification (NCBI taxonomy): domain Eukaryota; kingdom Viridiplantae; phylum Streptophyta; class Magnoliopsida; order Malvales; family Malvaceae; genus Gossypium; species Gossypium raimondii. The sequence continues at coordinate 6,281,285 of NC_068577.1, forward strand.
AGATCCTTCACATGTTATTTCTCTATCAGAAGTTGAGATTCAGCCTAACATGACTTATAGTGAGGAACTGATCAAAGCTCTGGCACGTGAAACAAAAAGAGTTAAGGAATAAAAAGGTAGTTTTAGTAAAAGTTCTTTGGCAACGACACGGAACAGAAGAAGCTACCTAAGAATCGGAAGAAACAATGAGAAAAAAATACCCAAACCTTTTTACTGGTAAGATTTTCGAGGACGAAAATTTTTTAAGGGGGAGAATTGTAACAGCTTGTTTTCAGTAAAATCGAATAAGTGGTTTCGGGACCACAAATTCCAGTCAGAAAGAAAAATTATTCTAATATCATCGCATGGTTTGTATTATGATAGGAATGACGTATGAAAATTTTGATAAGAAAATTTTACCAATTCCATGTTTAATTGCTAGAAATGACCAAATTGCATCAAGTGCAAAAGTTGAATCTAGTAGCTAGAAGGATCAAATAGCTATGGAATTCAAAACTTGAGGTCCTTGTATGGCAACTAGACCATTAAGAGAAGTTAGTAGATATTTATGATGATTCATCCATGGAAAATTAGAAAAAGAAAATGACTAAATTGGAAATTGAATTAATTAAAGATGAAAATAAACTAATATCATCTTATTTCATCATCTTCCACAAATTAAAATACATGGAAACCCTAGGTAAGAGAAAGTGAGTTCAAGCAAGTTGTTTTGGCTCAATTAGGTATGAATTCTTGTCTCGTTTTTAGTAACTTGTCTCGTTTTTAGTAATTTTTATATTTTTGATATCGTAATAACCTATTCTAAGGACTAATTTACAAAGTTCTCAAAGTATTAAAAATTTTCCATGGATGAGTATGCTGAAATTTTGAAATTCATGGTAGAAAATGAAAGGTTATTGATAGATAAACAACTTTTGTAAAGGAAATTTTCATGAAATTATGATTTTGGGACTAAATTGAAAAGATGTAAAATTTATCAAAAATTTTTGAATTTTGTAAAATACATGAGCTGTAAATGTTATATGAAAAATTTGGCTAGGCTTGGAAAAAAGATTAAATTGCATGAATTTCATTTTCCGAGCCTAGGGATGAAATTGGAATTAATCAAAAGTATAGGGGCAAAATGGTACTTTTGCCTAAGATTTAAATTGGATTGAATTGGATATTAAATGTGTTAAATTGATGTAAAATTCATTTATATAGATCTGAAAAGATTCAATAAGGAGCTAGATCAAGGAAAAGAAAAAGTGTCGGATTTATTAGATTTCTATATACGAGCAAGTGTCGAGGTAAGTTCTTGTAACTAAATTATGTATATTTATATGCTTGAATTGAATGTTGTATATATGAATTTTATAAATGCCTTATGTATGAATTTGATCACATGTTCGATTATGCCCGATAAATAATGAGTCTCGTTTGAATAAATAAAATTCGATGGATACAGGATTTCCCGTATGGTGGTGGTCCTACATCTGTTGTGGACATACCATAGCTCGAAAGAGCTTCCTGTTATAAGCCCTCTTAAGCTTCCTGTTATATAGTTCCTGCGAGCATCCCGATCAGTATTGATCCTGCATGTGTTGCGGACATACCACAGCTCTTTATGAGCATCCTATTATATGATCGGTATTGATCCTGCATATATTGCGGACATATTGCAGCTCTTTATAAGCGTCCCGATATATGGCTCTTAATGAGCTTCCTGATGTAGCTCGCTTGAACTTCCTGATATATGGTTATTTGGAGCTTCCTAATAATAACTCTTCGGAGTTATCTGTTAAGTTCACATGAGCTTTCTGTTTAAAACTCTTATGAGTTTCCTGTTATAGCTCGGATAAGCTTCCTATTACATGGCTCACATGAGCTTCCTATTCTATGGCTAAAGAGAGTGCTTCCTGATTATATACTCTAATGAGTACCCCTGAATATGAATTGACGGATTACAGTTTTGTACACTTAGAGTGTGCTACATGTGTATTCATCGGTATTTCAAAAAAATTCAATGGGCAAAGTTATGACATGGTTAAATTGTATCTGAGATGATTTGTCGTGGGAATGTATATGTTATGTGGAAATAAAACATGGAAAACATATGTATATGATTAGTGAAATTGTGTGTTTTAAGCTTTAAGCTAAATTGTTTGGATGCCATTTATATGTTTACTTTAATAAAAATGATTAGTAAGTTAATTTTTCGTTATACAAACTTATTAAGCATTATATGTTTACTTTGTTTTATTTTCTCTGTTATATGGTACTTGGAAGCTCATAAGGTTTGGACGTGGGTCAGAGTAACATCACACTATCCTTTAGCTCGTTTTGGTATGAAATGGCAAACTTTATTTTGAATATAATGGCATGCATATGTCAATTAGCCTACGATAGCACATTAATGTTTTGGTTGTAACTAGCCATTGGAATAGCTAGTATTTGACATATTTTGATAAATTTATATTAGGCCTTATCATGTTTGAAATGTGTATTAAAATGGTTAAATGATGGATAGTATATAAATCTATTGATGGATGGATTGATGTAGTATAGTTAGTTAAATATGTCTATTTGTAGATATGTATATTTGGTAAGTTTGGACACTTGAACATATGTGATATTATGATATGCATAAGACTTGGTATTGGCTTAGTTTTAATGTTTTGAATTGGTTGGTAAATGTATTTAAGTATTTATGTAGGTGGAAGACAAGTTTGGGTGAAAAATAGACTTGGAAATGGCCATATTATGTCCACACGGGTAGAGACACGGGCGTGTGACTCAGTCGTGTGTGACACACGGCCATGCACACGGGTGTATGGTTTGGCTGTGTGTCCCCTACACCTAATTTTTGAAAATTAAATTGTCCACACAACCTAGCACACGGGCGTGTGGCTGGCCGTGTGACCCAAATCAGAGAGTTACACAGGTATGGACACGGGCTAGGACACGACTGTGTGCCTCACATCGAATGCCCACACGGCCTAGGACACTGGTATGTCACTTGACCGTGTGAGCCACACTGGCATGTGTCCCCTACACCTAAGAAAAATTTTAAAATTTTGGGAAAAATTCTCTGAGTTCCCGATTTAGTACTGACTAGTTTCTAATGCATAAATTGGGTCTCGAGGGCCCATATAAGGGACATTATGATTGAATATGTTTGATTTCATATATAAATAGTAAATGGTATGAAATAATTATAATTGATCCGTAAACTTCGGTAATGCTCTGTAACCCTATTTCGGTGACGGATATGGGTTAGGGGTGTTACAAGCTTGAAATGTTATCAAGCTTATTTTGCTCAATTAGGTATGTATCATTGTCCCATTTTTTTATGATTTATATGTTTTCGAGATCGTAATAGCTTAATCTAGCTAGCTCAGGGATTAATTTGTAAAACTGTTAAAGTATTAGGGTTTTTTCATTGATGAGTATGCTTGAATTATGAAGTTTTATGATAGAAAATGAAAGGTTATTTTAGATAAACTACTTTTATAAAGAGAATTTTGATGAAATTATCAATTAGAGATTAAATTGAAAAGATGATAAATTTATGGTAAAATTTTGAATTTTATGGAATATATGGGTGCTATTAATATTTGTAAAAATTTACTAGGCTTAAGTAAGGAGTAAATTGTATGAAAGTTATTTTCCGAGCCTAGGGATTAAATTGTAATGAATTAAAAGTATAGGGGTAAAATAGTAATTTTGCAAAAATATGTGTTGGACTAAATTGAATATGAACTATATTGAATTAAGTTAAATTCATTTGTATAGATCCTGATAGACCTAGTACGGAGTTAGATTGAGGCAAAGGAAAAATATCAAATTAGTCGCCTTCGTATCTACATACACTTGTCGAGGTAAGTTCGTGTAATTAAATTGTACATTAATATGTGTTAAATTGAATTATTGTTTGTGAATTGTACAATAGCCATGAATAAATACCGATTACATATCCAACAATTACCGAGTCCCGTTTGAACCTTATGAAATTCGTAGGATACAAATGACATGTTATTAAGGTTACCGATTTGGTTGGGGTCCTGCATGTGTTGCAGACACACCACAACTCTTATGAGCTTCTCGATATTTAGCTCACATGAGCTTCCCGATATTTAGCTCACATGAGCTTTCCGATACTTAGCTTGCATGAGCTTCCTGTTATTCAGCTCAAAGGAGCTTCCCGCTTATAGCTCGTATGAGCATATATGAATTTGAATTAATGGATTATAGTTTAGTACACCTCGTGTGTACCAACCGTGTATCCAACGATATTTTAAATGGTTCAACAAGCACAGTTTTGTTATGAAATTATATGAGTTCAATATGAACTACTACCGGTATATACATGAAATTCATGAAATGTGATTACTTGATAAATTCATCCATGTGTGTTGGATCCTTTATGTGATTTACATGGCTAGCATGTTGAGGATATGTGTTTAGGCATTTGGCCAATATGGTTTGGATATTTTTGTATGCTTACCTCAAATGTGAATAAGTGGTAAGTTAAATTCCAAATTATATGAACTTACTAAGCTTAAATGTTTACTCCGTGTTTTTTTCGTGTCTTATAGTAATTCAGAAGGTCATTTGGGTTGGAAGCTGGTCGAAGTTATTTTACACTATCCATCGGCTCTTTTGGCACTTTCAGTAAATTAATTTCGATTATAATGGCATGTATAGGTTATTTTGGCCAATGTTGGTATATAAATGTTTTGTTGAGACTAGCCATTTGAATGGCTTGTGTTGATATATTTTGATGTGTATATATAAGTGGCCTTATCATATTCAATGTGTGTTTGGTATGGTTGAATGACGGAAATCTTATAGGTATACTGATAATTGGGTTGAAATAGTATATTTGGTACAATTATGCATATATGCATTTGAATATCTAGGTAAATTTGGATATTTGATTGACATGTTATTAAGTTGTCATTTGAGGTGCCTAAGGGAATATTGGTTGTATGTTGTGATATTACATGTTTAAGATTTGATTTTGGCTTGATTTGAATGCCTTGTTATGGCTTGTTGATATGTAAATTGTTGTGTTTAGGTTGGTACCAAATTAGGTGAGAAATGTGGCTTGGAAATGACCTATTTTCGTCCATACGGGTAGAGACACGGGCATGTGTCTCAGCCGTGTGTGACACACGGCCAGGTGACACGGCCGTGTGTGCTCTGTTTCTTTAAAATTGCGTAAGTCAGTATGCTTAATATGGCCTAGCACATGGGCATGTGACTTGGCTGTGTGACCCAAGTCAGAGAGTTGCACGGGCATGGACACGGGTTAGGACACGGCCATGTGCCCCTATTCCGAATGCCCACACGGCCTGAGACACGGGCATGTGTGTCCCTTGCAACTTTGAAAATTTTCAATATTTTTTGAAAAATTCTTTAAGTACCCGATCTAGTCCCAACTTGTTTCTAACATGTATTTTGGGCCCCGAGAACTCGTTTAAGGGACAATATGTATGATTTTGATACATTTCTGATATGAATATTATATTATATGAAATGTCTGATTAACTAATCTGTAAACTCTGGTAATGCTCTGTAACCTTGTTCTGGAGACAGATTCGGGTTAGGGGTGTTACACAATGCCTCGTGAAGTTTCTTCTAGAATTGAGATGTAAAACAGAGATCTCAATCCGAGATGATTGATACTAGCACTCTGTGAAGTCGTACAATTTCTGAAATATACAACTTAGCTTTTGTAAAGAATAGTTCGTGCGAACAGGTAAGAAATGAGCTGACTTAGTTAATCCATATACTATCACCCAAATTGCATCTTTCTTAGTAGGTGTTAAGGGTAACCCACTAACAAAGTCCATCATTATTTGCTCCCACTTCCACTGCGGTATTTTGATTGGTTGTAACAACCCAAAAGGAAACTGGTGTTCAACTTTCACTTGCTAACACGTTAAGCACTTAGCCACAAACTTGCTGACACGTTAGGGTTTTTAAGTTAAGGGTTTAGGGTTTTTAAGTTAAGGGTTAGGGTTTTTAAGTTAAGGGGTTAGAGTTTTTAAGTTAAGGGTTTAGGATTTTTAAGTTAAGGGTTAGGGTTTTTTAGTTAAGGGGTTACAGTTTTTAAGTTAAGGGTTTAGAGTTTTTAAGTTAAGGGTTTAGGGTTTTTAAGGTAAAAGGTTAGGGTTTTTAAGTTAAGGGTTTAGGGTTTTTAAGTTAAGAGTTTAGGGTTTTAAAGTTAAAAGTTAGGATTTTTAGGTTAAGGGTTTATGGGTTTTAAAGTTAATGGTTAGGGTTTTTAGGTTAAGGGGTTAGGGTTTTTAAGTTAAGGGATTATGGTTTTTAGGTTAAGGGTTTAGGGTTTTTAATTTAAGGGTTAGAGTTAGGGTTTTTAGGTTAAGGGTTTAAGGTTTGTCAATTAAATTATGCATTTAATTATAATTTATAAATTTATAAATTTTTAATAAGTTTAGAGTTTAGGGTTTTTAAGTAATAACTCAAAAAAATTTCTATTTTATTACATCAAAAAAATATCAAAATATTCAAAATATTTGTACAAATAGATTTAAATACAAAAATCAATGTCATTTCATGGATTCGATTGCCACATGGCGTACTGTCGACGATTCTGTATTGGATTCCTCCTTTGTCCAGCTTCTGGCGGCGGTTGTGGTTCTTCTGGCGGGGATTCTGGTTCTTTCAGTAGGGCATCTGGTTGTCGGAGTTGGGACGATGAGCCACCTTGATAGAATTGTGAATGTGGAGGTGTTTGCATCACCAACGGCGACGGTGTTTGAAACTCATACGGTGGTGGGGATTGGTAAAAAAAAACTCCCAGACGGCCCCTCTTGCGATCCCTCGTACGTCGCTGGCCTATACATCGGCGGTCCACTCGGCGTAACAGGAAACGGAGCTGAACCGGGTCATTGGCTCCAACCTGCCATAGGACTCGAAAAAGGAAACATATAAGGGTTAGGATACATAAAAGGGCTAGGAAACGCACCTGGCATCATATGAAAAGGCGGTTGCGTGGGTATCATCGGTTGAACTGCTGGGTCGGGTGACTGTGTCGATGCTCTCGTTGGGCCGGGTGAATGTCTAAGCGTAGGGCTAGCGTCGTCGTCCTGTCGTCTTGGATTAAAATGCCCGCGTCTTTCCCTTTGGACACGTAATTGCCGCTGCCTCTCCTCTGGCGATAGTAAATATAGCTTGCCATGGATCCTAAACCATGGCATGTATTTCGGCAAGCACGCTAACTCCGGAACGATGATCAGTTCCATACTAGGTATATAGTCATACCGATCTTCCCACATTTGAATGTACTCGGACCAGAATCTCGGCCAATCCGTATTCAATTACAGAAGGTCGATTTTGTGGTGATCGTCAAACACCTCAGGTTCCACAGGAATCGATTGTCTACATCCAAATTACCGTAACACCCTGTCTGACTGGTGCATCTCCACGGTCGCGTAGTTGATCAACGCGACTTTCGCTTACCAAGCATTTGGATTTTTTAAGAACTCATCCGGAATTACTGCCCGAACTGCCGGATCCTCGTATGGTGTCCATTGAAACTATATGAACATGATAGAAATATTATTTATATACATAATACTAAATACTAAATACCAATCGACTAGCGAATGATGGAAATATCAATTTTATTTAATACTTACATGTGCTTCCGACTGTTGGTCTAATAGAAGCCGTATATCTTCAAGAGAGGTAGCTAATCGAGCAGGACTTGCCGGATGGTTCAACCTAATTAAATAAATTTTTAGCATACTTTTATTTTTAAAAATCTACATAATAATTGTAAAATCTAATATAAAATTTACATCATTATGAGTGAGAATGTATATGGATGGTCCACTCGAGGACGTAGAAATGGAAAGCGAAACTGTGCCCATGACTGTAGTAGTGACAGGCAACCTCCGATTTTTGCTTTCCTCGATCGCGTCTCCCCGCACATCTCCCGATATAACGTTGCCAAGACGGCAGACCCCCAACTCAATTCACCAGCTGCTCTAAAATTAATGAGTTTCAGCAGCCATCTTAATTGTACGCGGCTCCGTGACAAGTCGGGCATTAGACAACCTCCAATTAACTGAAGAATGTATGTCCGAGCATATCAGATTCTTTCTATTTCGGTTGAATCTTCATTCGGATCCGGGAATGTGTCTCGTAACCAGCCCATCTCGATCTTACCTCCGTCCATTTTCTCCGGAAGAGCGTCCAAAAGCTCGTAGCACACCGCAAGCCAATCGCTAGATTGGGCAGACCCGGTGACTGGGTACCCGTCCACCGGTAATCCCAATTGCAGACTGACATCTTCCAAAGTGATAGTGCACTCTCCACATGGAAGATGAAATGCGTGCGTCTCGGGTCTCCACCTCTCGATCAACGCACTAATTAGTTTCGGGTCCACCTTACATCCCCGGCCTACCGTCGCCACGTGCCAAAAACCCGCTTCCCGCAGGTAGTTCTCTACCAAAAGTGATGGAGGACCATGCATATTCCGAATATTGCATTCCAATATCCGATCTACAGACTTTTATAACAAATAATAAATTAATAATTATTTAAAAATGCATAAATAAAAAATTCTTAAATAATATTTAAAAATTAAATTTAACGCTTACCATTTTCATTTGTTCCACCGATATGTGATGGTTATCAAGACAAGTCAATTCTCTGGCCATTGCTGAAATCGTACAAATTTTATGGTTTAAAAAAATTTTTAAAAAATAAAATTATTTAAAAATTATTTAAAAATAGGGATTTAAGAGAAATTTAAGAGGAACTTGAGAGCAAATTGAAAATAAATATGGATTTGAGAGAAATTTTGAAGGAATTTGAGAGCAAATTGAGAGGAAATTTAGAAGAAATTGAGAGGAAATTTGAGAGAGGATTAGTTTGTGAAAAAAAAAGGATGGGGTATTTATATTTTTTTTGGACCGTTAGGGGGGGCAACGGTAAAAAAATTGACCGTTGCACTGTTCACGCGCGAGGCAAATCGCGTCCACGTCAGCGTGCTTTGCTGAAGTGGACACAAATTGCGCTTCAGAGGACGCGATTTGTTACCATGTCAGTAAAGCGCGCTTACATGGCCGCGATTTCCTGGTACGTCCCCTGACATCGCGCTGACGTGAACGCGATTTAGGGGAAAAGGGCCCATTCCGGTAAATAATAAAATATCTGGCCCATTTCAGTAAATTTAAAAAAAAAGGCTTTTAATCGTAAATTTCCCAAAATAAACAACGAAATTAAGAGAAAATAATTAAAAGACAAATGAAAATAATTTTAGCATGTAGAAATCTATACAAAGTCATTAAACTATTTACAATGATAAAATTATAATACTATAAAAATAAGGAAAAATCCAAATCTATATATATATATATCATACTTAGGTCTAGTCTTATAATACCTCGAGAGCTAATGAAACTATTTTAGTAAAATTTAATTGTCTCAATTCCCAAAAAATTGCACCAAAAATTCGAGTTCCTTTTAAATTTTCTTCTTGGTCAATGACAACGACAACATTGTCATCATATTGTATTATCATCCCGCCAACCTGCTCCATCGAACACCCAAAATGTTAAAGAAAATAGAGAAACGAGTGTAACATTCATGCTTATATACGTTTATAGATTATAGATATTTTATTATAAATTTATTTAATTTAGATGTAAGAAATTTAATGATTAAAAGTAAAGGTTAGTATGGAAAAAATAAATAGGTTAATGCAATACTTAGCTCTTGAATTTAGCAATGAAGTTTAATACTAGATTCATGTTAGTTCTCAAACTTATTCAAGGTTTAGGGACTAAAATGAATCTAGTTCCCATTTTAGTTCTTGAACTTATTTAAGGTTTAGGGACCAAAATGAATCTAGTTCCCAAGTTCAAGTACCAAAGTGAAACAAAAAAAAAGTATAGATGCCAAAGTGGACCTGGTTGTCAAGTTCAAGGGCAAAAATTATATTAATCCAAAATAAAATAAAAACTAAAATTTTGTACATATATACTTTTAAAGTTCACATGTAACACTTCTCACCCGTCCCGACTTACGGTACAAATGGGAGATGCTACAGGGATGAACTGTCGCAATTCATTATAGCAAATTAAACTACTTTCCATACTTAATGAGCTTGTAGGAAAGCAAATTATTTATGTTTTTATTTAGTTTTATTTTTAGTTTATAAATAATAATATAAGTAATTTTGACTATTTATATAACCATGTGGGCCAAAAGAGGCCTGAAAGTAGACTAACCTATTTAATGAGTGTGTAGTACACCCGGAGACAATAGACTGTCTGCGGTGTTGCAACACGGAGCTTCAATGTCACAATATAGTAAACAAAGTACTCAAAAGAAGCAGATTGCCTTCAGTGTCGTGACACAGCCAGAGGGTGTCGCGACATAGCCCTGAAGATATGCCCAAGACGAGTAGACTGTCATCAGTATCGCAACACAACCCTAAAGATACACCCAAGACGAGTAGACTGCCATCAGTATTGCAACACAAACCATAAGGTGTAGCGAAACCGACATGACGAGGTCAATTAATGGGCTAAGGGTGTTTTCGTCCACACAACAACATTTAACGAGAAATAGTCAGCCAAATTAGGTGAAGGATTGACGGCCAACCCTAGGCATATAAATAGGATTACTATGCTCAGTTTAGGGATAGTTTTCAATGAAGTTTTATTTTTCGATTCCTACTTGGTTTATTTCCTATTTATAATTTAGGTTTCTTTTCAGTTGTAATTCTAGTTAGTTTACTTCGTTCTTCGTGAAATTCAGATTGTGGATTCACCAAACTATTCGATAGGTTACTGTTTGCACTGCTATCAATATATCAAGATTTTTCTAAACTTTCTTCTTGGTTTATTTCTAATTCTTATCGTTCTAATCAAGTTTATGGTGTTTGCTAAATCTATGGGGAGCTAATTCGTTAATGAGAGATTAACAAGCAAATGTAGGATTCGTTAACTTCTAGGTAGGGTTTCTTAGCAAATCAGTTGGTTGGGATAGGAAGAACTTAAAGCCCTAGGCTTGACAACCCTAAGAAGTCATATAGGTAGGAATGAACCCAAAATTGGTATTGTCTATCCGTGAAAACCTTACTCCAATCTGGTCTAGACTATGAAGTCGAGAGATAAGCAGTTCTTGCCAACTCATTAGGTTAGTGGAAGGCCGAGAGGCCTTGCTAGGTTAATGACTAGTTGATCAGATAGAACCTGAAATAAAAGTTAGTTATGAACACTGAAGTGAGTTAGTCTTCTATCGATTAGATATGATAAAATCTGCAATTTTTTTTCTTATTTATTTTTATGTTCTTTGGATTTTTCTATAAATTATTATTTTTTCATCACTTTAGAATTAATCTTAATATAGTGGAATTAAATTACTAATTAGACCTATTAACGTAGGGATTAGGATTTTAGTCTCGCCTCCCTTGGGTACTGTAATGACCCAAAAATTCACGGGCATCAGAAAAGTATAATATCGGGCCTCCGTCTTAGTAAATTGAGTTCGAAAATAATTATTAGAAATATTTACTAGACTAGTTGTGTGTTTAATTAGGTTTTAGATAGGTGAATTTAGCTTAATTAAGCGTAATTAGTAAAAAGGATTAAATTACAATAGAAGTGAAAGTTTAATTATAGATTAAAATAAAATATGAGGGACTAAATAGGTAAATAAGCCAATGGCTTAAGTTTAGGCGACAATAGATGGAAAAATCTTAGATTTTTCTTGATTTATATTATAAAAATATTATTAAATTAAAATATTATAAATTATATTAATTAAAATTAAGATAATATATTATAGGAAACTAATAATATAAAGACAATTGTGTGGTGATAAAATAATACATGTGTAAAATATATAAAACACACTTGTAATAAAATAAAATATTTTCTTATAGTTTAAGTAAAAGATATTTGTGAATAAAATATTATTATATGATTATTATAATATATTATTATTAACTAATGCATAAAAGAAATAAAGTAAGTAAGTAAAACAAAAAGAAACAAAAGAAGAACAGAAAAGAAAGAGAGAAAGAGACGAAAACAGGGGAAGAAAAAGGGAAAGAAAAGAAAGAGGGAAAATTGAGATTTTGAAGGTTGAAGTTTAATAGGTAAGCTAAATCAAGTCATTTTCTTATAAATTTGATGTTTTTTTTGAACCCTAGAGTGAAATACTCTTGGATTTAAGTTGAAAATTTGAAAGTTAATAGATTTTTGAGTAGGGTTTATGTTGAATAAATGATGGAATTGAGGTTTTATTTGATAGAATTTCTAGTTAGAGTTGATAAAAGGATTAAATTGTGAAGTAAGTTATAAGTTTTATGTTTGTAGGGATTAAATTGAGGAAAATTTGAAATTAATGAAATATGCTGAAAATTTGGTAGTTAAATTTGAGTTTAGAAGAAATTTGAATAGAAATAGAGTGTGAATTAAATTAGAAAAGTAAATAAATTTAGTTAGGATTAAATTGGAATTAAATTATGAATTAGATAGAAATTTTATTATTATTATAAATTAATGTTGTAATTGATGATGTAAATTATTATTATTTTCGTAGTTAACAAGGAACTCAAGGCATCGGCACACAAAGGAAATGAGAAGGTTATTGAGGTATAATCGAGCAAAATTCGGGCTTGTATTACTATAATTCAAATTGTTTATTATTTGATGTTAAATTTAAATTATGTGTATGGTAAACATATAATAAGGTAAGTAACTTTATTGAATTGAATTTGGAAAAATTAAATTGAATAAGGAAAATATGTGTTGGTATTGAACTGTGTTTTAATTAGTGAATGGAAAAAGTATAATTGATATTGAAAATGAATTCTTAAAATAAAAGTGAAAATTAGATTGTGAAATTTATATACCCTATTAACTAGTCGGGCTAAGTCAGATATAATTGGCATGCCATAGAATTTAGAAGAGTACGGGATTTATCGGCTTTGCCGATCAGGCACTTTATGTGCCGTATCTCAGGCACTTTATGTGTCGTTTCAAGCACTTATGTGTCGTATACTAATCAGGTACTATGTACCATTTTAGGCACAATGTGCCGTACTGGTGTGTTTGGGTTGGAATCCGTGTATCCGTCAAAGTCCAGATTGTTAATAGGGTGAATAATTGAAATGAGAAAATCAAATGAATTTGATCGATAGCCGTATTGAATATGAGAGAATTTAAAATTATGATAGGTGATTGAGATTGAAGAATAGCTTAATATTGTATTGTTATTGTCAAATAATAAAAATTTATGAATAAATTGATATTTAAGAAATTAGAGAGTTACATGCTTGGTAATTATAATTCTTTATTTCTATTATAATTTGAATTATGGTAATACCACTGAGTATACAATACTCAGCGTACGGTTGTTTCCGTGCGCATGTTGAAAAGGGATCAGAGTCTCGGTTTAGCATCCAGGACAATCTCGACTCCTACATAAAGATTTTGGTGATGTTTTCTTCCTTTAAGAGAAAGTGGCATGTACATAAGAATTATAATAGTTATTTTGGTATGTTATATAGTTCTGTTGTAAAGTAAGATATTATGTATTTTGATGATTATATTAGCAAATTGGTAGAAGTCCTTTATGACATTGGTATCGAATTGAAATGACTTGATTAGTTTTATGTGTTAATTAGAAATGATAATAGGATTTTTATTAAATAAGTTGTTATGTCAATATGTCAAGTAAGATTTAAGTATATAAATGCCTTGGTTGAAATACTAGAATTGGGTTGGTTATGTTTGAAATTTTGCATGGGGTTGTATGTAAAAATAAGCAGAAATGCTGCCGAAATTTTTTATAAAAAAAATGAATGAAGTCAATTAGTAAAATTTATATGAATTATTTGTAAATTGTTTGATATGTCATGTAATGCCTCGTAACCCTGTTCCGGCGACGGTTTGGGGTTAGGGGTGTTACAGGTACGATCCTCGAAGTACTTTCATACTTCATTGTAAAACTATATTACAACCTGACCTATATATTTGTGGAAACTGCCTAACGCTTTGGTTGCAGTAATCACACTCTAAACGTTAGTACGTTCAGAGGCGGTCAAGTTGTTGACACCGTTGCCGATGAGCCAACGCCACTGAATTAGTTTTAATTTTTGTGTTTAATAGGACAATTAGGAAAATTTTAAATTATAGATACTATTTTAATTTTTATTTACTGCGCTACCCACTCTCGACACAATCCAAGGCAGTATCACAAGGCTGGCTATTACCACCAATAATTTTAAAATCAAGTCGGCCATGATTCAGATGATTCAAAACAACCTGCAATTCAGGGAGACAATGATAGAGGACCCAAATCAATACCTAAAACAGTTTCTCTAACTTTGTGATACTTTTAAGTTTAATGAGGTCACAATGATGCTATTCGTCTTCTGCTATTCCCCTTCTTTGTAATAGATAATACTTTGTCTTGGTTAGACTCGAAGGCACTAGGATCCATAATGACATGGAATGAACTGGCAAAAAAGTTCTTATACAAGTTCTTTCTTATCAGTAAGACGGTCCAACTAAGGAGAGAGATTGCAACATTTAAACAACTGGAAGGAGAAAGTTCTCACGAAGCTTAGGAGTGTTTTAAGTCACTCATACAACGATGCCCTCACTATGGTCTACATGAATGGTTGAGGTTATAGATGTTCTACAATGGGCTGGATGCACAGTATAGGTCAGGACTAGATGGAGCTGAAGGAGGAGCCTTGATAAACCAAACATACAAAGATGTGTAATGATTTAATAGAAAACATGATGATGAACTCCTGTCAGTGGCCAAATGAGAGATTCACATACGACCAAAGATCATCTACGATTAAAGTTGTCCACGAAGAAAACAAGCATCAACATATATTAGATAGACTTAATTGGATCAAATCAACATCCAGTAGGCCCATGATGCATGATATAAACAGACCGATTGGCCAGTACCTTGATATCCTAGCTGAGAACGTAAACTACGTCGAGAATAGGGGTAGAAATCTCTATCCAAACACTTATAATCCCAGTTGGAGAGACCATCCAAACCTGAGATGGGGTGGTAATCAAAGAGGGGGTAATAATTCTAACCTAAATAAACAAAATATTACTTATCGACCTTCATATTTGCAGAAACCTCAGGAAATGGTCAATCCCAATGACCATACTGTATGTGGTTAACGATTGGATTGAATTGAGGGAGATATGCAACCAATAAGGACAGATGTCAGACAAGTACAGTCTGAATGCACTCAAACACAAACCACATTAACTGAGCTCGAAGATTAGATGAGCCAATTGATGAGCATGATAGGAGACATAAAAAGGAAAATTAGCACAAGCATTCCAAGCAACATCGATGATAATCCGCAAAGAGAAGGGAAGGAACAAGTGAAAGCAATAGCGCTCCATTCAAGTAAAGTATTGAGTATCCTGAATAACCCTGCTCAATAGGAAGACAAAGAGGATGCTCATGATCTTCAAGAAGAAACCCCTCGAGGAGATGATACCGAACTAGAGCCAGAAGCGATAGCTCAGCTGCCAAGCGATAGCCCAGCTGGCAGCTGAGCCAAAAGTGGAGCAGAACACAGAGTTATAAAATCCAGAAGTGTTTATCTAAAGTATCATTTTGGGTCTAAATTTTTTTTATAAAATCCAAGTTATAAAATTTTGTTTTCAATTTTGTTATCTATCTTTAAATTTGATTTTAATATTGATTTTGATTTTGATTTTACTTTTAATTTATTCTTTTGTTTCGAATTTATAAGCCCAAATTACGAATCTTTTACTCGAAATTAAACCAAAGCCTAATTATTCATCATTAGCCTTGTCCATTACTTTCCCCATCATCTTTGCCACAACTACCCTACACTACCATCATCGAAACTCTGCCTCTCTCTACAAAACAAGCAGGTAAACCTCCTTTAGCTTTCAACTATTATATCACTCACCCTTTTGAATCACCATATTCATATTCTCCCAGCAACAACTCAACAACACTAACTCAACCCCCACAATTAAACATAACCTTCATCCTACCATCTCAATCCACCTCTCACTCAAACCTATGGATGGCAATGGAGCGAGGGGCAGGGTGGATGTTGCTATCCATGAACTTAGTTAAATTGCTTTTTTATAGATGAAAAAGTTAACCAAACTATGAAAATTTTATCAAACACGGATGTGGCAACTCACATAATGATTCATGTGTACTTTGTAAAAGCTATTTTTAAAACAAATATTACAAATTATTTAAAATTCAACAAATTTAAAAAAGTTTATAATTTTTAAAAAAAAATTATTCATGTTAATAATGAAATACACATAAAATGCGTGTAGGCTGCACGTCTTATTAAATTTTAACAGTCCAATCAATTTTTTCGCCTAAAACAAAATAATTTGACTAAAAATTGAAAGTTAAAAACTAACATGACAAAAGACATTTAAATAATTTGCCTTAAATTTCAAACTAATTTTTGCGGGTCCGAATCAAAAGACAGATCAAGCGTACAATGAGAACTACAAGTCTTAAGACCGAAATAAAACCGGCCCATTTAAAACGCAAGAAGGACTCCTATATAATACACCATTTAAAACCCTAATATCTTTTCTCCCTTA
This sequence comes from Gossypium raimondii, assembly GCF_025698545.1. Lineage (NCBI taxonomy): Eukaryota > Viridiplantae > Streptophyta > Magnoliopsida > Malvales > Malvaceae > Gossypium > Gossypium raimondii. The sequence continues at coordinate 6,297,910 of NC_068577.1, forward strand.
TCACACTTTGCACGTTGAGCTGCTTCTTGGTGCTCTTGAGCAGCAACTGAAGTTGATCCAAAAATGAAGGTAAAATACCAAAAATTGAATAAGGAAAACCCTCGTATGAGACGTAAATCTCTCTTTTCCAATTTTTTAAATTTTAATTCATTTTTTCTGTTTTGCAGTTTAATATCGCGAATCCAACTACTGGTTGCCAGAAGAAGCTTGAGATCGATGACGATCAGAAGCTGTAAGTTTCATTTTTTTTCCTATTTCTTTAGTGTTGTGTGTTTGGATGCTTAGAAAGTCGATAAGAGGAAAGGGAAAACTGAATATTTTTATTTAAATGACACTCGTAATTAAAGATAATGACGTTCTTTTAATGCGACAGTCGGGCGTTTTTTGACAAGAGGATCTCTCAGGAGGTTGCTGGAGATGCTTTGGGCGAGGTACATGGTTTAGCTATCCGCATTGTTGATCTATTTTTGAATTAATGATTGATTTGTTTGAATTAATAGAAATTCCCATCTGTTTTGATAGGAATTCAAGGGCTACGTTTTCAAGATCATGGGAGGTTGTGATAAGCAAGGATTTCCAATGAAGCAGGGTGTTCTAACTCCTGGCCGTGTTCGTCTCTTGCTTCATAGAGGTGAGCTTGCTACCGAGCATTTTGAAATAGACATTTCCAATTAGGGTTGAGTATTCGATTATGTCAAATCGAGTGAAAATTCTGAGTTAGTCGAGATGATAAATCTGATTTTGTCGACCAAGCTTGATTTAAAACTTTACCAAATTGAATCGAATGCATAAAAAAATTTGTCTTGTTGAACATATTTATTTGAGTTCAAATAAATATTTACTATACTTAAGCATAATAAATCTAATTTTATAAAATTTTAGTCCATTTAAAAATCACAAACCATCAATAAAATGACTCCACAAGTTTTAAGTAGAAAATAGATTTTAGAGTCCTATTAAAAATTTCACTGTAATCATAATATCATAAATATTTTTAGCTACCAAAGGACATAACTTCCCTCTTTACTATCTTCAAGTGATCTAAAAATGTGAGAAAGTTTAAAGAAATTTTATAAAAGTCTTTTTCTTTAGGCTATATATCAAAAACTAGATTAGTTAGATGATTAATCCTATAATTCAAAACTAGCATCTATGATCCTCTAGTCATTGTAAAAATCAGCTTGGTTGGACAACAAATGACCTTCTGATGTTGAATTATAGTTTAATTCTTTAAATTATTCAAGATATTCGAACAACTTGAGTTATGTATTTCAAATCCAACTTGTATTATTTATTCGAGTTGATTAGAAAACTCAAAAACTTGAATTACTTGAAGCATTTAATTTGACATTTGAAAACTTAATCGGTTTTTTGAGATCAAGTTAGATTTTGTTCACCTCTATTTATGATACTGTAGCTATTTTTTTGTACATTATAAAGTTGATAGATATTAAGAAACAGAAAATGTTTTTTTTCCGCTTGTAGTGTTTTATCATGAACGATTTAGTTTTTTGGTTGGTTGTTTTTTGCCTTACCGTTGTGACCCGTGTTGCTTGGAGCCTTGGTGTTTCATTTAGCTTTTGTGGATGGGAATGTTGGTTTTTGAGCTTTCATTAATGTCTTCCTCTGCGGAACTCATAATTGATTCGTTTTTATTGCTTGAGCAGGTACTCCATGTTTCCGTGGATATGGAAGACGTAATGGAGAGCGCAGAAGGAAGTCAGTCCGTGGATGCATCGTTAGTCAAGACCTCTCTGTTTTGAACTTGGTTATAGTGAAGAAGGGTGAGAATGATTTGCCTGGTCTGACTGACACTGAAAAACCAAGGATGAGAGGTCCAAAGAGGGCATCCAAGATTAGAAAGCTCTTCAACCTTTCCAAGGAAGATGATGTCCGGAAATACGTCAACACTTACCGGAGGACTTTCACAACAAAATCTGGTAAAGTTGTTTCTTCTTCCTTTTTTTTACCAAAGATGTCCTATAGATACAAGAGATTAGATAAATGCTTTATGTTCTGATGGTCACTTAGGCATCAGCCGGTTATTTGTTTACTGATTCCTTTTGTAGGAAGTATTTTTCCCTGATTGACTGTAATCCATGTTAAAGTTAGGTATGTATAGACCTGTTAATTGGACAGATCGGGTTGATTTTGGATTGGTCAATTTGGTGTTCTAAAATTTTTGGGTCATTTTGGCTTTGCATGTCAGGTTTTTTGGATGGGTTTATCTTGGGCTCAGGTCTTTTATGGGTTTAGTTCATTTTGAATTTGGATTATTTTCCAGTTTGGTTTGAATAGGTTTGGTTTATTTGACTTTTTATGGTCTGATTGGATTGGACCAGATTAGAATTATGATTAACCAGAGGTCGGGTTTTTTGGGTTCAGGTCAAAATTGTCAGGTCTAAGGGTGTAGACTGCATCTGAACCTTACTCATCCGCTAATGGTTATATCTTTATTGAAGTTTTAGTTACTAACTATTTTTGGGGTTTACAGGCAAGAAGGTCAGTAAAGCTCCAAAAATCCAGAGGCTGGTAACTCCATTGACACTCCAGAGGAAGCGTGGTAGAATCGCAGAAAAGAAGAAGAGAATTGCCAAGGCCAAGTCTGAGGCAGCCGAGTACCAGAAGCTTCTTGCCACAAGGTTGAAGGAGCAGCGGGAGCGCCGTAGTGAGAGTTTAGCAAAGAGGAGGTCGAAGCTCTCTTCTGCTGCTGCTAAGCCTTCTGTTGTAGCTTAGATTGGTTTTGAAGTCTCGGTTGACAATGGAAACGGTTGGTACTCCGTTTTCATCGCCTCATATGCCGAAGATAATTTTGCTTAATTTTCAATGTTTTTGCTATTTTAAATATTGAAGAGTTGGCTTGAGTGGTTTTTTTTTTGTGAAGGTTGAGTTTGATATTCTATAAATAATGTTGATTTTCATATGCTTAGTGAATGCACTCCTTTGGGTTAGCAAAATCAATTTAATTGCTTTTGAACCATGGCCAATAGCTGTGGACACAAATTGAATTCATCTATTTCAGACCCAAATTACTCCTACTTAATGATTTGGAATGAAATTATGGGTTTTTAAAAAATTTAATTTTTTTTAAAAATTGGAAAACATGCAGAAGAAAGAAGGTAGCCTCACAGCTTTAATTCCACTTTTAGGAACTATTAATGAATTTGTGGGTAGTTTTTCAATATTAATTGTATAATTTTATTTTAACTCCAAATTCGTTTAATTAAACATTAAATCGTTTAAATAATCATTTTGAATTGACACACCAAATCATCAGATTGAAACTAATCGCCATTTATAGAAATTAATTTCTTAGCACATGAAACCTTTTAATGTCTTTTAATACCCTTTATTGGTTTGGGAATTGTGATGACTTTATAAATGATTGTTTTATATATCAAAAAAGTCCATAATAAAATGTGAAAATATCATCATATTTAACTCAAGTCTTTGCTCTTAATAAAAAATTTCAATTATGTCTTTTCGTTAATTATTTTTATCATTCATAATGTTCATCGCTAAAAAAATTTGATGAACCAATAAAAGTAATATGTGATAGCTTTTGGTTTAATCTAATATTTCTCATAAAAATATTAAAAGATCATAAAAATTTTAAAAATCTTTAAAATTAATAAAATATTTAATTTTTATAAAATATAAAATTCTTAAAAACTTATAAAAATCATTAAAAATATTAGAAATGATTAAAAATATTAAAATTGATATAAAATTATAAAAATTATAAAAAATCATAAAAACTTGAATTGGACCGGATTAATTGGTCGGACTGGTTAGACCGAAATCGATAAGGGTACCAATCCTGAGACAGCCATTAGATTAGTCAACCTGAGAGCTAGGTGGTTGAACCGATTTTTTTAATTCTTTTTAATGTTTTATTTAATTAAGCTAGACTGGTCGATCGAACTGGCAAACCGACGACCTGACCAACTCGATCATCGATCTAACTGTACCAAAAAATATTTAATTTTGGATTTATTTTTATTATTTTTATAAATTTTCATATAACTATTAGCATATGTAAATATGATATATTCTGACAAAAGTTTTTAGAATTGGGCTGATGCTCGAACTAGTTAAACCACGATTTGTCAGTTAGACCGATCTATCTAGTTTAATTAAATAAGATACTAAAAAAATCAATTTAACTGCTCAGCTCCTAGGTCAACCAATCTAATAGCTTTCTTCAAACTAATACCCTTGCCAGTTTCGGTCTAGTTCATGTTTTTATGATTTTTTTATAATTTTAATAAGTTTATATCAAATTTAACATTTTTAGTAAATTTCTTATAATTTTCAATAAATTTTATGAGTTTTTATGATTTTATAAAATTTTAAATATTTTAGATATGTTTTATCAATTTTATATAATTTTTATGAATTTATATTAATTTAATATTTTTGTATGATTTTTCTAATTTTAAAATATTTTTATGGGAAAATATTATATTAAACTAGGAATTGTCACGTGTTATCGTTTGATTGGTTAGTCAATTTTTTAATAGTCAACGTGGTTAATAGCAAAACCGTTAATGAAGGGGATTGATTGATTTTTTATTAATCGAGAATGATTAAATTTAGTGCAAATTTAATACAAGAACTTAATTGATTTTTTCACAGGTTTTATATGAAAGTCTTAAATGGTATAGTTTTAGAAAATGTATATTATAGATGTAAAATATGGCAAAAAAGGAATACACATGAGTGGGATATACAAAAGTAAAATAGGGGCATTGGACGCAGGAGAAAGTACGAACACAAGAAAACAAGATGAAAGCACCAAACATTTCTCCATTACCCAACTCTAAATCACTAAACAATCAGATGATTTAATATTTTAGATTTATTGGTATTTTTGTAAATATTCAAAATACACATTAATAATCATTTCAAATAAACAAATAATTATCTTATGCATTAAATGTAAATTTATACATTAAGACAAAGGAACTCGAAACCGATGCACACAAATGTATTTGAGTAAAGCCTCTCATTAGTATTCAATTACATCGACGATCATGGTTAAAGTTTAAACTATATACAAATTTATCTCTTAAGATTTATAATATTCATCATGGTAACTCTAGTTTTATTGGAGTATTTCACTGGGCCACCAAGGCTTCAAGTAAATGAGTTTCTTCATGTGTTCCACGAATTGGGGTAGTTCAAGTGGATTAGATGAGCCCCATTTAATTAGTTGACCTCCATTAGACATTCTATGTGCATTCGTCATGAGCTTGATCCGTGACACCAGTATGATCATAATTGGGCAAAACAAATTGGTGCGACTAATACGAGCTGAATTTTTTATCAGTGAGAAAATAAGTTGAATGTTTTGATTTGCTACTTGAACGGTGAACACCAACTAGTACAACTAGAATAAATACGGAATTGACTATCTTGACGTGGAAACCTTTCAGCCATTGTTGTTCGCACCAGTGCATTGATCCCTAGTCTCATTGCTCAAAATACACATTAACCTTTGGAAATTGTGGGGGTGGAGGACTAAATCCTTCTATAGGAGTTTTCAAAGTGTTGTTTGTTCAGAGTTGAAGGATACTTCAATAGGTTGTTATTGTCTTTTAGTCGAGTCAGAGTTTTACCTCTCGAATCTATGAAGAGCCTAAAAAGACTCGTTGAGAGGAAAATACTATTGACCCATTGAGGGGTTTGTCTATTCCGGAAGAACAATACTTCGAAAATTTCTCCGAAAGGAGTGAGCCTTCCCTTAATTAAGTTACATTTTTATGAGGGTGTTTTTATCTTTTCATAAATAATAAAAACAATAAGAATATGATCATAATAAGATTTAAACCCAAAGCACTATCCATAATAAACTTTTTATTTACTATTATAAGTTTATAACTAAAACTTCAATTAATTTTACGGATTAAGTTTTAGCTTGATTGGCATGTGCATTATTATGTTGGTTCGAGTATATTAAAGCGCATTATCCTTCTATATGAACTTTTAATACATATATTTGTCACGTAATTTTTTTACCTATATCATAAGTGTGCCATAAATCTATTATAAATGGTCAATTTGATCAAATTATTGTCAATTTGTCTTTCTATTTTTTTAAAAATTGTTCTGCAGCCATATATTTATGCATTAATTTGTAGTAATGTATATGTTATTTGTATTACGTGTCATTTTTGTGATCTTATTGTTCATAATTCCTAATAATATTATTATTTTATTCTAAAAATAGTATAAAAGGAATTAATGTATAAATATTAAATAAATCTCATAAAATAATATCTTACCAAATAAATGAATGAATTTACCTAATAAAGAAAATTAAAAATTCATCGAAAGGGTTCTAGCATTGAAAAAAAAAAAGCTTACTTAAGCTAAAACTAGCAGCTGCTTTCTATCAGATTTTTCTTTTCTGTTCTTCAAAAAAAAATCTATTAATTTGAAAAAAAAAACATGGAAGGAGACGATGTAGACATGGCAGCTGCTGAATCCACTGAAGCAGTAATTTTTAGCAACATTTGTTGTTGTTTTTTTACATTTTTATTTTTAGTGTTAGGGGTTTTTCCCCCTATTTTAAGAAAACCCTAATTCTATGTAATGTGCAGGATCTTGATGACATGAAAAAAAGGTTAAAAGAGATGGAGGAAGAAGCCGCTGCTCTTCGTGAGATGCAAGCTAAGGTCGAGAAAGAGATGGGTTCCGTACAAGGTTTTTTCCCCCTATCTCCTTTTTGCACGATTTGTTTTTTTTTTTTAAATTAGTTTGAATATAATAATTTGATTGACTTGCTTTGGATTTTCTCTTGTGGATTCTTATAATTGGGTTTTGATTTATAATGGTGTGATGTGATTGCTAAACTATCTGAGAAATCCTTTCGTTTTGTTTTATATCTGTTATTTAGATACTGAAAAATGCTTTACAATTGAAAGCAAATCACTTATGGTTTTCGACTTTCATGATTGCTTGGAATGTTAAAATCCAGAAGGTAAGTGTGTCATACAAGATGAAGATTGCCTTCAAATGTTTTGTTCTTTAATTTGAGTTGTATGTACATCTGTTCTTGTTGGATATAATCGAAAGCACAAGTATTGAGAATCATTATCTATATTTATTTCTATGCAACTAGATCCTGCTGCTGCTGCAGCTACATCTCAGGCAAATCGAGAGGAAGTGGATTCTCGATCAGTCTTTGTGGGCAATGTGAGTCCTCTTTCCCTTTCTAATTTTGTTGCTTGCCTTTGCATAGGTCTCCATAAACAGTGCTGATACTGTTTTCTTTATTATTTTTATTATTAGTTTGATTTTGGTGATTTGATAGGACAAGTCAAGCCGTGATGATAATTCTAAGCATTTTCGTGTGGTGGGAATTGGGAAACAGCTTATGTTTTTTTTCCCATAGATTCTGAAATTAGCATGCAATTTAACTATCTGTGTAGCTTATGGCTGCTTATTGACAGATATTTCTCAATAACAGGGATGAATATATTCATTTGCTTCCTTAGAATCAACTTCCATAGTTTCAGGCTTCGGTCATGAAAGCCTTTGTGTAGGCCTATAGGGGCTCTAAATGACTTGTAATATGAAACTGATCTTGCTGAAACTTACAATATGAAGTGCACTAGCCTCTAGGTACAACCAAATTTTACGAATATAGTATCATGAAATCATCTACATAATACTTGCAAATTCTTATTCCTAACTGATTAAGCCAAGGTACGGTACTACTGGAATTCAGACCAATCTTCATAGCTGAAGTTAAAATCTGGGTATAATTCAAATCGAGTTAACTAGTGGTCCAGTTATATTAGTGCATCTGGTGGATAATCTGGATTAAGAGCCACTACCAAGCAGTATCTTAATGGCTAGTGTTAGGAGTCCTGTTTGAGGTATATTTGTACAAGAGGTGCACCATTTGCATGAAGAAACCAGCCATTGATTGCTACATATTCCTCGCTTTGTCTGAGCATGGAGTATAACAAAAGATGTAACGGACTAGACAGTCATTTAGAACATTACAATAAGTGTTGAATACAACATCTGTTAATACTTTAAAGTTCAATGCAACAGAAGCCTTTCATTATCAACTCCAGTTCTCCTTCTGACTGCTTCTGATTGAATATTGATGGTGTCTGCTATGGTTCAATCTCAGTTCTTGATATGATCTTTCCAGGCCGATGCAGAACAATTACAATGTTGAGGAAAATAAATGTTAAAGAGAGTTATCTTTCCATAATATATAACTTGTCATAAAATGTTTTCTCTTGAAAAATTGGTTGATGGACTTTCTTGCTTTCTTATCATTGTTGTAGAAGAATGCTATGGACATTTCTTCTTTACGGCAGTTGTCCAAATGAGCTCTGCCCTAGCTTGGTCATATAGGGTTGACGTGGCCATAATATTGCATTGACCCTGGTTCATGACTTAATGAACTGGGATTTATTCCTTTAATGTGCTGTCCTCTCCTTAGTCCTTACCTTTCCCAAGTTGTAAACTTTTTTTTTTTTTTTTGATACAATCCCAAGTCATAAACTTTGAGGTCTATTGACTATAATTATAGGCTTGAGCAGTGTCTTTGAAGTATGGAATTCAAGGATTGGTAAAAGCTGCTTAACTAAGAGGGTTAGAATACGTTAGCTTTACTACATTTACTTTATGGTATATTAACTATAATGGATAGCCCAACAGATCTAATTTGATAGATGTGCATCATTATTAATGTACCATTTTTCTCTTTTCTCCACTCTTGTGAAATGCTTCAACTGCCTATCTTGTTACAACAAGCGAGCATTTCCTTCTTTATGTATCAAATGTAAAATTTGGTCATTTAACATGGTGAAGGATTCTCAGTTTAGAATCCTTTGTTAACTTTATCTTTTACTACAATCGCAGGTGAAGCTTCATTCTTCAAGTTTTCTGATTTAGTATCTGGGGTTGGGTGAAAATATCCTATAGAAATGTTCTTGTGCTAGGAAAACACACAGGCCATACTACTTTTATGTGATTAAGAGAGATGATAAAAACAAGAGTGTTAAAAAGTTTGGAGTCAAATTTTGAAGGGAAGAAAACTTCAAGCCTTTCAGTATAAGGAAAATCTGAAGGCAGAAAAAAAAAGAACAAGAAAAATGTTTAAAAAAAGCCTGTAAAAGAAAGGATTTTGCAATAGTCTTTGATTCGACATTACTTTAAATAGCAGGAAAAAGTGAGGAAAAAAAATATGTATTACTGTTGTGAAATTATTGTCTTGATTTGAGCACTTGGCCTGGGATGGATGGAGAAACAAAATTTGATTCAAGATTCCTGAAACGATCTGAAATCAGGTGAAAGGACGCATTTTGCCGAGTAAAGACTAGCAGTGGATATTTGCTGTTTTATTTGCAAACCAGAGTGCTGCTTTTGCTGGTGGTCAATGCTTGAAGAATTTCTAGTTGTCTTACTTCTTATGGTGAGGGGTCTTTGATCTCTTTTTATTTCATCACTTGGGACAAGTAGAGATCGCCAGTTTCTTTCTAATAATCATTATTTTTTTGACGCCCCCTACCACAAAAGATGGGAAAAGAAAATGAACAAAAATTTTGTTTTTCTCCTTCTTTCCTTCACTGTTAAATGCTAAGTTTTTCAAGGGATGTTTTGGCATCTATTTTTTATTCTAGAATGCAGCATAATTCATATTATCTATCTATATTTTCTTAGGCTGTTGTTAAGATCATTGATCAATGTGTTGACCCCATCTATCACTGATGTCTGACCTGTGTGAATACTAATTGCTCAAGAAATTTTAACCATTTGCTTCTTTAGTCTCGTTCCTTAATTTGAAACACCAGAGCAAACTGGTCGGTTAAGTATGTAAACTAAGAACTGGTCTTTGTTGAGGCTGGTCTGATCTCTTTTACAAAGGCGATTAGTAAGTAGATACTTGCTGCACAGGTGACCTTGTTTGCTACTTAGTCTCTATTTTGTTATAAAAATTGATTGCCACTTGTGTCTTGTTATTATTATTAATTTTTCATATCCTGTTGTGTCCGTTTTACTGGCTACATTTAAAACATTCTGAGAATGCAGGTGGATTATTCATGTACTCCTGAAGAAGTTCAACAGCATTTCCAGACTTGTGGGACTGTAAATAGGGTTACTATTCGTACAGACAAGTATGGTCAGCCAAAGGGTTATGCTTATGTAGAGTTCGTTGAAGCTGAGGCTGTTCAGGAAGCTCTTCTTTTGAATGAATCTGAACTTCATGGCAGGCAATTAAAGGTAAAACTTGTTTTTCTTTTCCTTTCAAGAAGAAAACAGTGTCTTCTACACCATGAAAAATAGCCACGGATAAAACCTTCAGTTTAAACTATTTAAACAAAAAGTGCTTTATCTATATCGTTGTAGGTCACAGCTAAGCGGACCAATATACCTGGGATGAAACAATATCGTCCACGTCGGTCCAACCCTTTTATGCGACCCAGGGGTCCATTCATGGCTCCATATTTCTTTGCTCCATATGGATATGGGTATGTCCTATAGATGTAGTTTTTCTCATCTCAATTTCGGATTAGCTTCTTATATCTCAGTAAATGATTGTACTTCCGTTTTCAGTTTTTGCAAACCTTAATAAAAGATGTTAAAAAGTTCATCCTATACCTATATAATTGCAGGAAGGTTCCACGGTTGAGAATGGCAACGCGTTACAGCCCCTATTATTAGGTACTTGGACTGAACTGGTTGTTCTGAATGCTTTTCCTATCCGCATCTTTGAGGTTCGTTGTATCGAATTGAAGTCGATATGCCAAAGCTATGGTACAAAATTGGTGGTCTACTTTGATTGATGGTGAACTACTTTAGTATGTTTCTTCTGTGTTGTCTGATGATGTAGACATGTTTTGAGTAATGTTGAGCTGCCCTTTGTGCTTTTTCCTCAAGAAACATCTTGTTGGTACTTTTTTCTTAAGAATTGAATCATCAGCTTTTAGACTTATGTTTAAAACCACAAGTACAATTTAGGATGCTATATTTTGAATTTTTTTTTAATTTCTTTCGACTTCTCATACTAATTTTGAGTTTTGAGTTTAGGGTTTGATTTATGACTTCTAAGCATTATTTGCTAAAGGTTTCATAAATAATTTTCAAGAAAAAAATTCACATTTATATATTTTTGAGCTATTTTCACTATTTGACATATGAAATATATATTATTACATCATAAAAATTTAAATTAAATAAAAAATAAAATTTAGAATAATTGCGATTTTCTAACTTATCAAAGAAATCAATCAAACACCATAGTTATTTTTGGGTCAGTTATTAATCAGTCTTCGCCTTTGCCCTTCTAGCTATATATATAGAGGAAAACCTCTATCTGTAAAATAATATCATTGGGATCTGAAGAAACTATTATTTTATCATAAGTGAATATTTTATTAATTTAGAGAATATTTCATACTTTATGCATGAGTTTTTTTTTATTATAAAATTCAATATAGATGTAGGTGCAATGAATCAAAGCTAATTGGTTCATGTAACAAAAGAAAAGAGTTAATTAATTGATTCATGTAATCAAAAAGAAAAAGCGATGATGGTTTCAAAATCCAATACGTATATATTTATTGGATAGATTAAAATTTTATTACAAATAGACACATAAATTTTATTATAAATAGACACATGTATTTATCAAAATATTGTAATTCATATAATCTTCTCATTTATGGCTTTCCATTTGAAAAGTGTAAAAAGGTCTACATTGATAGATGAGATGAGAAAAACATTATGGGAGTACAAAAATAAGCATCCCTATTCAAGTCAAAAGATTTGCATCATTGAGTTCAACAATTAGCCAATCAACAATATCAAATATTCTTAAAAGGTCATCTGAATATTTGTCAAAAAAGATAAAGAATAGCTATGTTAAAAGGCACAAATCAACCAAAAATCTTGAATTAGAAAAGGTGTTGTATGAGTGGTTTCTCCAATATCAAGAGAAAGTTAACATGATTGGAGAAATGATTCAAATTAAAGCAAAAGAGTTTCTACAGAAAATGTATGGTGATGCAAATTCCAAATTTAACTTCTCAATTGACTGGCTAGAACGGTTCAAGGCAAGACATGGGATTAAGTCTTATAGAAGATTTGGTGAAAGTGATTTAGTTGTTATGGAGAACATTGAAGATGCTTCACCTCAAATAAGAGCTAAATTGGAATATTTTGATTGGAAGGATATCTATAATATAGATCAAACAGGCTTATTTTATCGTTTGTAAGCAGATCATTCACTGGCTACAAAGCAATTAGAAGGACGAAAAAATGATAAGGAAAGACTTACTGTTGTGGTTTGTTGCAATGAAGATTGTTCAGATAAAATACCTCTTTGGGTTATTGGTAAGTTTGCTAATCCTAGATGCTTTAAACATGTCACTGAAAAGAAATGTGTTGCTTACAGTAGATAATTGTCCAGCCCATCCCAAGGTTATTGAATGCTTGAGAAATGTTGAATTATTCTTTTTGCCTCCAAATTCAACATAAAAACTTCAACCATGTGATGCTAGAATTATTAGAATAGTTAAGATTTATTATTGGTGTTGCTTTTATTCTAGCATATTGGAAGGTTATGAGAAATGAGTAATGGATGTGGCAACTGATGACAAGTAAGATTCAGATGACAATAGTGTTTTACCACATGTTTCTTCAAGAATGATTTAATACAATATGAGAAGAATATACCAGAGTTATCTAGAAAACACTTTAGTTTTGTGTATTTTTAGTATATTTAATGAATTATTATTTTATAAAAATTAATATGTTATGCATTTAACGAATTATTATTTTATCCGCTTGGCCCAAGTCGGAACTGGAAAAAATTATTATTTAACCGAGAATAGTAACTTATCGAGGTTTTATTGTAATTTAGAAAGTCGGAGGCGGAGAAAAGTAATGGAAATGGTTATGGATAGAAAAGAAGAAATTGATGTTTATTTCTGGAAATGAAAAGAAACAAAGAGCTACCAGTTTCAGCAACTCAGAGTTTGAAGAGTAGAACAAAGTGCTACCCAGATAGACATAACTAGGAAATTTATTGCAAACAGCAGACAGGTGTCAGCCTTATCCCTTTCTCACTCTAATCCTACTTTCACTCCTTACACTTTTCACACATTCCAAATCCAATCCCTATTGAAATGTATTGTGTTAAAACTGACTCACATTACAAAATCGACTGAGAAAAACAAATAAATCCTTTTAAGTGCAATTATTAAATGAAATTAAATCCAGAAGGACTAAATTTAAATTTTTAAATAGTACCGGCACTGTTTCTACAATTTACACCCTTTCTTACTTTTTATATTTCATATTCTCTAAAGAATAAACAGACAAAAATGGCTCTGACATCCCCTTCCTTTCTCGCCTCCAAATCCCCTCTTCTCCCCCGCCGCCATCTCCTCCCTCCAAGTCTTAAACCCATCACCGCCGTCCATTCGGCCGACCCGACTAAGTCAACCAAATCAATGGCGGCTGCCGCCTCCACCAGCTCCCCTTCGATCCCCACGCAATGGAGCCTCGAAAGCTGGAAGTCCAAGAAGGCCCTCCAGCTTCCCGAATACCCAGACCAAAACGACCTAGTATCCGTCCTCGAGACGCTCTCTACGTTCCCTCCGGTCGTCTTCGCCGGGGAGGCTAGGAGCCTGGAAGAGAAGCTGGGACAGGCTGCTCTCGGCAACGCTTTCTTGCTGCAAGGTGGTGACTGTGCCGAGAGCTTCAAGGAGTTCGATGCTAACAACATTCGTGACACTTTCAGGGTCCTCCTACAGATGGGTGTAGTCCTCATGTTTGGTGGCCAAATGCCTATTATCAAGGTTCCCCTCCTTGCTTCTTCATTTGATGTTAGAATTGAAATTCTAGTACTATAATTGGAATCCTTTTATTAAGGATTTTTCTTTTATATAATTGGTAGTTTGAATTTTTTATTGGTTTCCCTGTTTGTGTTGAGTTTTTTTATGAAGGGTCCAAGAATTGCATGGTTTGGCTGGGTAATTTGGCTGCTTATATCAAGATACATACATATATATATACTTGGTTACTTATTTTCTTTGATGGTTAATACTTAAGAAGGTACGTAGTTAACTGATAGAAATTTTTGGGTGGTAAAATTGAATCTATTTCTTGGGGTAATTGGCTGCTCATATCAAGATAAGTACTTTGTCACTTATGTCTTGTTGATGGTTAATACTTATTAAGGTACTTAGTTGCTTAAGGGAATTTGTGGTTGGCTGCTCATATCAAGATATATACTTGGTTACTTTTGTCGTTTTGATGGTTAATACTTAATAAGGTACTTTGTTACTTAAGAGACTTTATAGGTGGTAGAATTGAATAAATTTGTAGGTAATTTGCTGCTCATATCAAGATATATATACTTGGTTACTTTTTGCGTGTTGATGGTTAATACTTTTTAAGGTACTTAGTTACTTAAGAAAATTTGTGGGTGGAATTGGCTGCTCATACCAATATATATATGTATATGTTATGTTACTTATGTCTTGTTGATGGTTAATACTTCATAAGGTACTTAGTTACTTGAATTTGTGGGTGGTTGGCTGCTAATATCAAGATATATATTTGGTTTACTTATGTCCTTTTGATGGTTAATACTTCATAAGGTAATTAGTTACTTCAGAAAATTTTTGGGTGGTAGAAGTGAATAATTTGTGGGTAATCGGCTGTTCATATCAAGATATGCACTTGGTTACTTATGTCTTATTGATGGTTAATACTTAATAAGGTACTTAGTTACTTGAGAGAATACGGGTGGTGGAATTGAATGACTTGTATCGAGATATATATTTCGTTACTTATGTTGTTTTGATGGTTAATAATGCATTTAATTACTTAAGATAATTTTTGGGTGGTAGAATCGAATAAAATTTCTGGTTCGTTGCTCACATCAACATATATGTACTTGGTTGCTTATGTTGCTTCGATGGTTAATACTTAATAAGGTACTTAGTTACTTAAGAAATTTGTGGGTGGTGGAATTGAATAAGTTTTTCAGTGATTTTCTGCTCATATCGAGATATGTACTTGGTTACTTATGTCTTGTTGATGGTTAATACCTAATAAGGTACTTAGGTACTTAAGAGAATTTGTGGGAGGTAGAATTAAAATTATGGGATTTGGGGGTTAAAGTTCGTAGTTTGTTGATATTACTAGAACCTTTTCTTAAGCAGTTGAATAGATTTTATTACTTTAACTTTTTATAATTGAATAAATTTCTTAATCTGTTGATTTTGAGATTATTAACCAACTGAAATGTTATTGTCGATTCACAAACTTTGGTACATGACTAAGTTCTTTTAAGATTATAGGCCTTGCTATCCGATAAAGCTAACTATTTTGCATGATGGCTGTGGGATAATGTATTAAAGTATGTGGTTATGATTGTTTAGGTAGGAAGAATGGCAGGTCAGTTTGCAAAGCCGAGATCAGATCCGTTTGAGGAGAAGGATGGGGTGAAGCTCCCAAGTTATAGAGGTGACAATATAAATGGTGATTCTTTCGATGAGAAAGAAAGAGTTCCAGATCCCCATAGGATGATCAGGGCCTATTGCCAATCTGTGGCAACTTTGAACCTTTTGCGGGCATTTGCTACTGGAGGGTATGCAGCCATTCAAAGAGTCACACAATGGAATCTAGACTTCACTGAGCACAGCGAGCAGGGGGACAGGTGTATTCATTTACCTCAGATAAACTGTTTGCTTTATGCATTGAAGAGTTTTGGTCTTTATCGTGAACTTTTTTGGCTTTTCCCAACCCATCTATTTGACAGTTTCTAGAGATTTGACTTCTGATAGTGAATGATCCCTTGTCTGTAACAGTGGTTCATTTCATGCTCAAGGAGATGATCTATGATCTGGAAATAACTATTAGAATAGCATACTTTTATGACCGACTTCATTGCTGGATAGCAGCAATGCTACATCAATATAATGTTACTTTGCGAAATGTTTGAGCTGAGTAAGAAAGTCAGATTTCTTATTTGTTCAAGAAGACTTGAAATTGCATAAAAAACGAGTTACTTTGCTAATTGCTTTCTCTTGCATCACTAATGTTGTATGGAATAGTTAATTTCACTTTATGCTCAAGCCAATATCAGAGGTTCAAGTTCTAGGGGAACATAAGCTAGATATCATTGTAATCGACTAATGTTCACATCAATGACACTAACCCATTCCTATAAAGCAGCTCCTTTGAAGTTCACTTTGTGCATTAGGTCCGATACAACACAGGGATGTTTCCGTTCATTATCTTTTTCTGGGGTTTTTTGAGGGATATGGCACATCATCTGGGATGCAAAATGCTTTGCACCAATATCTAGGAACTGTTTGCTTGAAGTTGGTGCTGTAGGATTGAACTAGTTTTATTGTGATTTTTGTTTTTTTTTTAATGTTGAAGATGTTCTTTTTGGTTTGTCTGTGAAGGTACTGTGAACTTGCTCACCGAGTTGATGAGGCAATGGGGTTCATGGCTGCTGCTGGACTCTCAGTTGGTCACCCTGTCATGACAACTACAGATTTTTGGACATCTCATGAGTGCTTGCTCTTGCCTTATGAGCAGGCACTCACTAGGGAGGATTCTACTACTGGGCTTTACTACGACTGCTCAGCTCACATGCTTTGGGTTGGAGAACGCACCCGCCAACTTGATGGTGCTCATGTTGAATTTTTAAGGGGAGTTGCTAATCCTCTTGGCATAAAGGTACTCTTTTTTTTACTTGTGCTTCAGTTAAAGTGCACTAAACTTCTTATGCCACTGATCATGAGGGATTTTTTTCCCCTTTTTAAAGCAGTTAATGTCAGTGATTAATAATTAACCATGAATTTACATACGAAAGAATTTAAGTAATTAACAATGGCATTGTGATGCAGGTTAGCGATAAGATGGATCCTAGTGAATTAGTTAGGCTCATTGAAATTCTAAATCCTCGGAACAAGCCAGGCAGAATAACAGTCATTGTAAGGATGGGAGCTGAGAATATGCGAGTGAAACTTCCCCATTTGATCAGAGCGGTCCGTGGAGCTGGGCAGGTTGTAACTTGGGTTAGCGACCCCATGCATGGGAACACCATTAAAGCTCCTTGCGGACTGAAAACTCGTTCCTTTGATGCCATTAGGGTATGGTTGCTTAAATATTTTCTTTTTTTCACAACTTATTTATGATAACCTTTTCGGAGTTTACCATAGAAGGCATCAATGTAATCTCGGCTTTTTAGGGTAAATGCTAACTGATATTTTGACTGTCCATCTACTCTATGCAACTATAATTTACAAATTCTTGCTTTGGTAGGCCGAAGTGAGAGCATTCTTCGATGTACATGATGATGAAGGTAGTCATCCCGGAGGAATTCATTTAGAGATGACGGGGCAGAATGTGACAGAATGTCTTGGAGGCTCAAGAACTATAACCTATAACGACCTGGGTTCACGCTATCACACCCATTGTGATCCAAGGCTCAATGCTTCTCAATCTCTGGAACTCGCCTTCATTATCGCGGAGCGCTTAAGGAGACGAAGGCTTGCATCACGGAACCCTCTAGCCTCCTCCCGATCATCTATTTAGAGGGTTTCCTTATTAGTTTTCTTAGTCGAGCAAATGTAGGCGTGCGGATCACAAGTAGTGATAGAATGGTTAGGGTTAAGTATATAGGGTTCCTAAGAACTAGTTTGAAGGTCAGTTTTGGTGGAGAGACGGGTAATGATACGAGTATGGGCTATATATTGTCTGTTTGAAGAAATTTTTGGACTATAATGAAACTTCTAATAAGTGGAACATAAAAGAGGAGCATATTATGTGAGAAATTTATGTTGTGTTGTGTATGACTAGGATTCTGTGTCATTTTATATACATATTTTTTTATAAACAGTAAAAAAATTGAACCCAACTAGACCAGTCTGATCTGTGAAAATTAATGAACATTTCTAACTCTAATCTGAATAAGTTCACTTTAAAGAAAAGAATGTATTAGAGAAGTAATCATTAAGGATGGTCTCCCAGGTCCCACCATCTTTCACTCTATCCTTATCCTTTCCATCTACTATATTTTATTGCAAAATTGGGTAAACCCTGATGTTAGTCCTTTTGATCACTACTATATTTTTTTAATTTTTGATATTCCAAATTTTAGTCCTAAATTCTTTTTAATTTTAAAATTTAAATATCTGTTGTGAGTAATATTTAAAAATAGTAAATATTACACATATAATAATATATTTAGCATATAAGATTTTAAAACTGTGCAGCTTAACAAATTAGTTAAGATGGACATTTCAAATTAGAAAGAATATAAAAATAAATTAAAATATATGAACTAAATCCACTTTTTAATATTCAAATTAAGGTTTAAAATTTAATGTCTATTGTGACCAATGATTTAAACCCTAAACCAAGTTAAAAAAGAGAGGAGTAAAGGTACTGGTGTGTAGCTTTTAATTTCTTTTAATATCTCTCTATATTCATTATCATTATTATCTTACATTCGCATCTTTTCTTTTCTTTTTACACCAACCTACAATTCCTTTTCTCCCCCAGTACCAAACTACAATTTTACCCGTCACGTGATCAACCATAGATAACCATACCCTAATATCTACATTACATCACCATTTCACCACTGATTTCCGCCACCTGTCCCCGTCAAACTAGCGCCTTGCACCTCGACGTCTGCGGATCCCACATCGCCGGCAACAAGTATTGCCGGCCGTTAATGCCGTTGGCATTGTAGCTCGCTCCGGTGCTCTTCTCCACCAACAGTTTACCCGGATAACCCGGGTACGAACCCGACCCGAAAATCCCCGTGCAAGCTGAAACCGCCTCCAACGGCGCGTCGGCGGGTCCCTGGAAATATCCGTTGTTAAACGGGTTGGTAACAGTGTTAGCCAAAAGGGTGGCCAAGTTGATAATCATTCCGTCAATCCCAACGTCTCCATTGGGAGCCACCAACGGCGGAGTTTGGGGACCATAAATAGGCTGGTGAAATGGCCAGGCGCATTGACCAGGACATTGAGTCTCCGAGTTTCCAACCCAGATAAAAGTACCACGAACCCGACCCCGACCAACCCGGTTCGACCCGTGAGTCCCGCACCTCATGCAGAACCCTTCGACGGCGACGTCTTTGGCCGTGAGGATAACGCTGACCGTACCTACGCCGTTGAATTTCCCGGCCAACGCCGGCAAGTGTGGGTTCTTAAGGGTTTTACCGAGCGGGTAATTTTCGAGGAGGATTTGTTTGCCCACGACCAAAGTGGAGGAACCGGACTTGTATTTCTCCGTCGTTTTCCACCAAAACGACGCCGACGGAACCTTGGGTTTGACGGCGGAGCTCAAAGAGTTGATGAAATCGACGATTATGGAGCGTTGGGTTGGGGAGAACTTCCCGTACCAGATGAGATTAACGGTGATCTTCCCCTTCAAGAGTGGCCCATTGTGGTACTTCAACACCAGAGGCTGCTCTTTAACGAGCTCGGAGAAGGTAAAAGGGATGCCAGAAAGGAGCAGGAGAGTGAGAAGATTGTAAATAGAAGCAGAAGCCGCCATTGTTACAGAGAAAATTTGAATGAAAAAGAAATGAGTGAAGGTGCGTTTTATAGGGGGTGATTTGGTGAGGGGGAAACAGCTGTTTGAAGAAGAAAGGGGAGGTGGAGAGAGATGATTGGGTACGAAATATGAAATGGGAAGAGGAGGTTCGCCAGGCTGTAACGAGTTGAAAGGGTGAGGTGGCGGGTAAAATAGAGTGGGAGTTGGGTTTAGAGAAAAAAGACCGCTTGCAGTTTTGCGTGGGGAGACATTCGGGGATGAAATGGGTTAATTACAATTGGAGACCCTCCCTAGTCCCTAGTCCCTAGTATTGTCCTAGCTTAGAGGAAATGCCTCCATTTTATTTAATTCAAAAGAAATCAGATACATGATGGATGCTTCCCAAATGAGATAGGGTGGTCCAACTCCAAAGACCATCATCTTTTTTAAACCTCAGGCGCGGTGCACCGTAACTACACTACAACTTGATCACCAGATGAGTTCCTTTTAAAAAAAAAGAAGAAGATATTATTCGAATCACGAGTGCTTTAAATTAATATTTTATATGTTTTAAATTTTTTTATACTCTTTTAAAGTTCAAAATATTTACAACACATAATCAAATAATACGTAATAAATTAATATTAATAAATTTACACTCTTTGCAATCAAAATTAAAAATTGTTTCCAAAGCTAAAATAAAATTTTAAAACAAACATTTCAATTAAAATGTATGTAAAATTACAAAGTTTTTAAAATATGATAAAAAATCAATATATTTCCTATTAAATTTGTTTAACATAAACATTAAAAAAGTTTACCAAATCTTTTATTTCTTTAAAATTTCAGTTATCAATTATTGTTTTTATTTTAAATTTTCTATTACGTACAATTCTATTTGACATAAAAATATGAATTCTTTTTATTTATTTATGTCAGACATACATAAATATTATCTTTTAATTTTAATTACGCTCTAATACCTCTATAAATATTATTATGGTGAATTTTTTAACTTACAAATTTCATTTTGGGATGTAGCTTCTTTTTATTTAAGATGAAAATAGGAAGACACTAATATAAATATAAGTACTTATGTAGGGCAAATTACAAAAAAAAGTCTTATTTTTTTAAAATTTACCGAAATAGGCCCGGTAAATAATTATTTACCGGAATGGGCCCATACCGAGAAAACGCGTCCACGTCAGCGCGATGTCAGTGTACGCGACAGGAAAACGCGTCCTCAACGGCGCGCTTTGTCGACGTGGACATTAAGCTTGCTAACATAGACGCGTTTTCACGCGCGTCGGTAGCGTCCACGGGGACGCGTTTTCCCCAGCGAATAAGATTAACGGCTATTTTTTGACCGTTGGTGAACCCCCAACGGTAAAAAAAACTATAAAAACCCCCACCCCTTATTTTTTTTCACAAATTAATCCTTTCTCTATTATTCTCTCAACAACATCTCAATTTCCTTCCAAATTTCTCTCAAATCCATATTTAATCTCAATTTGCTCTCAATTTCCTCTCAAATTTCTCTTAAATCCTATTTTTCATTATTTTTAAAAAAATCTAATTTTTTTTTAAATTTTTGTTTAAATCGTAAAAATTTGTACGAATTTAGCAATGGCCGGATAATTGATTCGTCTTGATAACAATCACATATCCGTCGAACAAATGAAAATGGTAACTGTTAAATTTATTTTTTAAATATTATTTAAGATTTTTTTATTTATGCATTTTTAAATAAGTATTAATTTATTATTTGTTATAAAAGTCTGTAGATCGGATATTGGAATGTTATATCCGTAATATGCATGGTCCTCCATCACCGTTGGTAGAGAATTACCTGCGGGAAGCGGATTTTTGGCACGTGGCGACGGTAGGCCGGGGATGCAAGTTGGACCCGAAACTTATCAGTGCGTTGATTGAGAGGTGGAGACCCGAGACACACACATTCCATCTTCCATGTAGAGAGTGCACTATCACTTTGGAAGATGTCAATCACATTGGGATTGCTTGGTGGGCGGTACCAAGATCCGGGTCTGTTCAATCTGGCGATTGGGGAGCGGTGTGCTACGAGCTTTTGGGCGCTATACCAGAGAAAATTAACGGAGGTCGAATCGAGATGGGCTGGTTACGAGACACATTCCCGGATCCTGATGATGATTCAACCGAAGTAGAAAGAATCTGATATGCTCGGGCATACATTCTTCAGATAAT
This sequence comes from Gossypium raimondii, assembly GCF_025698545.1. NCBI lineage: Eukaryota > Viridiplantae > Streptophyta > Magnoliopsida > Malvales > Malvaceae > Gossypium > Gossypium raimondii. Next base: position 6,319,678 of record NC_068577.1, read on the forward strand.
TGGAGTTCTCTGATGCCGGACTTGTCATGGAACCTCGTACATTTAAGATTGCTGCTGAAACTCGTTGATTTTAGAGTAGCTGGTGAATTGAGTTGGGGGTCTGCCGTGTTGGCAACATTATATCGGGAGATTTGCGGGGCGACGCGACCGAGTAAAGCGAAAATCAAAGGTTGCCTGTCACTACTGCAGTCATGGGCACGATTTCGCTTTCAATTTTTACGTCCTCGAGTGGACCACCCATATACATTCCCACGCATAACGAGGTAAATTTTATATTAGATTTTACAATTATTACATAGATTTTAAAAATAATAGTATGCTAAAAATTTATTTAATTAGGTGGAACCATCCGGCAAGTTATGCTCGATTACCTACCTCTCTTGAAGATATACGACTTCTATTAGACCAACAGTCGGAAGCACAAGTAAGTATTAAATAAAATTAATATTTCCATCATGAGCTAGTCGATTGGTATTTAGTATTTAGTATTTAGTATTATGTATTATGTATATAACTAATATACGCATCATGTTCATATAGTTTCAATGGACACCATACGAGGATTCGGTAATTCGGGCAGTAATTCCGGATGAGTACCTCCAAAATCCAAACGCTTGGCATGTGAAAGTTGCATTGGTCAACTATGCGACCGTGGAGATGCACCAGTTGGATAGAGAATTACGGCAATTTGGATGTAAACAACCGATTTCCATGGGAACTAAGGTGTTTGATGATCATCACAAAATCGACCTACGACAATTGCATGCGGATTGGCCGAGAAGATTGGTATGATTATATACCTAATCGGGAACCGATCATCGTTCCGGAGTTAGCATGCGTGTCGGAATACATGCCATGGTTTAGGATCCATGGGTAAATTGTCAGCAGATGAGAGGCAGCGGTAATTACGTGTCTCCCTAAACCCTAAACTCTAAACCCTAACCCTAATCTAATTTTTAAATTTTTTTAATTAAATTACTCAAGTAATCCTAAACCTTAATTTAATTGATTTTTTCTTAAAAATTAATAAACACGAAAACTAATCCAATTTTGAAAAATTTATAAATAATTTAATTGACAAACCCTAAACTCTAAACCCTAATTTATTTAATTTTTCCTTAAAAATCTTAACTTAAAACACCCTAAACCCTAAACCTAACCCTAACCCCGATCTAATTTTTAAATTTTTTAATTAAATTACTCAAGTAACCCTAAACCCTAATTTAATTGATTTTTCTTAAAATTAATAAACACGAAAACTAATCCAATTTTGAAAAATTTATAAATGATTTAATTGACAAACCCTAATTTATTTGATTTTTTCTTAAAACCCTTAACTTAAAAATACCTTAAACCCTAACCTAACCCTAACCCTAATCTAATTTTTAAATTTTTTAATTAAAGTACTCAAGTAATCCTAAACCCTAATTTAATTACTTTTTTCTTAAAAAATAATATACACAAAATTATGAAAAATTTATAAATAATTTAATTAACAAACCCTAAACTAGAGGTGTTCATGGGCCGGGCAAAAATTATGGGAGGGTTCGGGTAAAAATATAGGCCCAAAATATGGGTTTGGGCAAAAAAGCGAGGCCCGTTTAGAAAACGGGTCGGGCCTTGGGCACCACTTTTTTGGCTCGAGCCCGGCACGGTCCGGCCCGAATATATAATAAATATTTTTTATTCTTTAATTTTAAAATATTTTTTATTCTTTTTATATTTAAAAATATTTTTTTGGTGTTTATTAAATAATGGATCAGGGCGGGCCGGAATCGGGCTTAGAAATTTTTTCTCGCGCCGGGCCTGGACAAATTTTCAGGCCCATATTTCGGGTCGGGTCGGCCCCGGGCCTAGGAAGCGGGCCAAAAAAATTTTTGGGCCTAGCATTGCCTGGCCCATGAACACCTCTACCCTAAATTCTAATCTCTTATTTATTTAATTTTTAATCTTAAATCCTAAAACCCTAAACTTTAAAATCCAAAAACGGGCAAAACGCGTCCTTGAAGGAGCGTTTTGCTTTCATGGACTTAAAGCGCGCCCTCAGGGACGCGTTTTCCTGTCACGTACCCTGACATCGTGCTGACGTGAATGCGCTTTCGGGAAAATGAGCCCATTCCGGTAAATAATTATTTACCGGGCCTATTTCGGTAAATTTTAAAAAAAATAGGATTTTTATGTGCAATTTGCCCAGTTATGTATGTATTTGTTTTATTAAAAAGTCAAAACCTATTTTTACTAATACATCTTTTTATAATAATAATAATAAAAGCTGAAAAAGTTAAAAAGTAATGAAAGAGATTATTCACGTGCGGGAGAGAGAGTCGGTAAGGAAGACGACAAATACCATGACACGTGTTCAGTACTAAAGAGGGTAAAAGTGTGGGGCCATCCTGGTCCCGTCCGTACGCAAGCTTTTCTTTTTATTTCTTATTTTCGTATTTATAAGCCGAAGGGATAAGCATTGCGGTTTTTGTACTTTTGTACTCTCATGTCTCATCCTTTTTGGATTTTGTTCTTTTTTTTTCCCCCAAATATTTTTCATAAATATAAATTTTTACTACTTATGTTTTCTTTTTTAAATATTCACATAAAAACTAAAATGAAAAGGACAAAATACCATCTATTATTTTTATGGAAAATATTTGGTACAATCAGAGTAAGTTTTAGGCTTTTAGGATTAAGTAAGGGTGAGTAAAATTTGATAAAAGTTTTAAATTTTATATTAAATAATTCGAGTTATTTGAACCAACTCAAATAAAAATTAAAATTTTCGGTTTAACTCGAATATGAATTACACAATTCAAGTTATCCGAATAAGAAAAGGCAAACTACGTCATTTTGATAAATGTTTATCTTTTCTAAAATTAGAAGTTAAAACCATTAAGTTAAAAGGCAAACGACGTCGTTTTAATAAATGTTTACCCATTAACTTAAAAGCAAAACCATTATATTGTTTATGTAATTAAATAATCTTGTAAATGCAACATTGAGTATAAATAATAGTATTCTTTAACTTGACTCAATAAATTCGATTAAAAAATATTTCAAATTGAGTTCGATTGCTAAAATAAGATTTGTCAACTCGAAATTTTTTACTCTATTCGACTCGACTAATCAAATGCTCACCCCTTGGGTTAAGAAGTTGACATGTATTTTATAGAGTGTAGTAAAATATTAAAAAAGAAAGACACATGTCAATTTTTAAAATTACTTGTGGAATAATATATATTGTCAATGTACCAAATATTAACCTAATCTTTAAGAGTAATTTGGTGTTCCAATTAAAAAAAGACACATGACAATTTTTAAGGTTGTTTGTAGAATAAAGAAAATATACTTCTAATGTACCAAATACTAAATCTTTAATAGTAATTTGAAATTTGAATAAAACTGTTCTTTGAACTAGCTTAACCACCTTGAACGATTCGGTCAAGTTTAGTTAAAAAAAAAAGTTTGTCCTTAAGCTGACTTATCAGAACTAAATTTAAATTAATTGTTTTAATTTTATTTAAATTTAATTATAAAATATATAAATATTTAATATAAAATAATATAATTTATTTTTTTAAAACAATATTATGATGTTTTGGACATGTTAGGATGAGCCGAGTTCAAGTCTGAGCAAGGAAGGTTTTTTTAAATCAGGCTTTAGCCTGATTTGGCCTATAGACATCTATACATTCAAAGCATACTTCATTTTATTTTATAGGTTAGTTTTTTAATTTTTTAATTAAAAGTGATACTCAAATTAAAAAATTGTCTAATTTTATCCAAAAAGTATACGATGTGCCATATGTGACTTTCTTATTGGTTAGTATTATATTTTGGTTACTCCAAAAATAAAATGATAGTTTAAGTACAACTTTTGACAAAAAAAACAACTCTAACGACTAATATAAGAATTTGGAATACTTTAAGGATCAATTTACTAATAAAACCTTACTTTAAAAGTTAATTAGTACGGTTATTGGCGCACACTTTGGGTTAGGTTGATTATTTATTTTCTCAAATTATAGAGTAAAAGTTTGAAAGTTAAAATATGTTTTAAGTCTCTATACACTTTGTACATTTGGAATTTAGTCCCTTACTTTTATTTTTAGGAATTTAATCCATCTACTTTTCAGATTTAAAATTTTGACTCTAGTTGTTACCACCAATAAAATTATTCTATTAAATAATATGATGTGAATTTTGAAATTAAAAAAAAAACAAATCGGTTGCTAGTCACGTAACAATATAAATAATTTTTCGCTTAAAAACACCATTCGAACTTGTCATTATAATTTTTTTTCTATTGGAATAGTGTTTTTAAGAAAACTAACGTCAATATTTTGGTTGAAATAGTTAATGGATTGGTATAATCTGTTGGAATATCTGGAAACAGAGGAATATGTGGATTTTCCAAGGAGTGGATGTTGATTTAAAGCATATTATTATCTTTTCATGGAGTTGGTGAATTCTATCAAACATTGTCTTGTTCCATGATCTGTTGGCTCTTCTAGAAATCTTAGTCGTTGCAGTAATTGAAACCTCCTCCATCAGGATGCTTTAAATTAAACACGGATGGGGAGAGATCACTGAGTTTGGGATTTGCTTCTGCTACTATTATGGCGAAAGATGTTTTGGGTAGATGGCTTGGAGGTGTGGGTATGAATATTGGAAGATATAGTGTCGAGTAGGTGGAACTTTGCGCAATTTATGATGCCCTTGTGTTGGCTTGGGATGTTAAATGGGATAATATCATTATTGAAACAGATTGTGCCCAAGCCCTTTTAACAATCTCAAATAATTCTTATGGTAAGTCGAACAAGGATTTTCTGATTAGAATAAAGAAACTTTTTAGTGGGAAGTGGTAGGTGGTTTTACAGAAGGTCCCAAGAGAAGCTAATGCTACAGCTCACATATTGGTTGGTGCTATGCAAAAGTTCCTGTATGGTTCTATCAGATTCAAGGATATCCCAACGGAAATCATTGAGCAAGATGGGAACTCCATTTATAGTGCAACTGTCTTATCTTTGTAATTGATCTCTATTTTATTACAAAAAAAAAAACTAACTAACTAACTAACTAATGACCTTATAAATGTAGAAAGACAAAATTATGTCAAAAACTAAATTGTATAGATTAAATCTCAAGTTTGAACATAGTGTAAGGGCCAAAATTGAAATTTGACCATTGCCTTATAATGTAAAAGATGAAATGCAAGCCTTAAAGAAAAATGAGAAGTCACGTGTCAGTCTCTATGACTTTTAAGATATTCAAATTATACATAACCATATAATATTTTAACCGAAACATTAACTATGTTAACTATTTAGACTAATTAATAACATTATAAAAATACAGAGATCAAATTATGTTAAAAATTAAATTATAAAGATTAAATCTCAAATTTAAACATAGAAACCTAAGGGTTTTTTACCTATATATTTAAAAAAAATTACTTAAATGGCATGTTAAATAAATTATGTACCAAAATGGTACATCTAGACAAGTGGAGGGTGGTGCATACGCGGCACCACCCTAAAATTCTAACACATTTAACTGAAAAAAAATAATTAAAAAAAACTGGTAATGACAACTAAATAGGCGGCACCTAAAGAAATACCGACCAAATACAACTTGTACACGAACAAAACCCGACCCACTATCATAGATGGGACAAGACAATTGAGCAGCACTGGTCATGCCTATTGGAGAGGCGGCACACCCCTGGTCACACCATTTCCACAGGCGGCACACCCTGTACCTTGTCAATGGTGGGAAGGGTCGAATGGCATTCCCGTGAGTTGTGTGTTTCGGGGGGACCTTATAAAGGTCCCCAATGTCCCATTTTTTTGCCGGAAGAGAGAAGACAATCTTTGAAGAAGAGAAGAAGAAGAATGAGAGAGAGCGGGAAAGGGAAAAGAAAGAAAAAAAAGAGAAGCAGAATAGAGAGAGGGAAGGAGAAAGAGAAGGGAAACAAATAAATAGAAAAGGACAGGAGAGATTGTTGTTTAAAAAATCAAAAAAGGTAATTTTTTTTTATTTAGTAAAAAAATCACAAAATGTTAATTTGTTTTTGTTGTTATTGTTGATTTAATTCGAATTTAATTTTTTATTTTATTTTTATAAGGTATTATTTGGTTAAAAGGGCTATTAAGGTAGGTTTGTATTTATTTTATATTTTCATACATTCATAAGTTATTTTTAATGTTTATTGAAGTAGAAAAGCCTATTTATGTTATGTATAAAGAATGTTTTATTTTTTATGTAATTTATTGGTTATGTGTGTTTTAGGTTGATTAGATTTATTTTTATTTAATTTATTTGGCATGTTATTTTGATTATTTTAATATAAATTTTTATTTTTATGTAGGTAAAAGATGAGACCATTGAGTTGGAATTTATGAGATAAATTAGGAATAATAGTTTACATGTTCTAATTTTTAAGATTTTATAGTTGAGAATAAGAGTTTATGTTTTTAAATTTTATTTTATGTTTTTTTATAAATATTATAAATGAAATTTCTTTTGAATCCTTCTATGCAAAAAAAAATTGTATTTTTGACAATAATTAAGTTGGCATGTTATTATATATATTATATTTTAAACCAATACATTTTACTTACTATCAATTTAAAATAATAATAAAAATATTCGTATTTATTATATTGAGATAGTTTATGTTATGTTTTTTTATTGACATGTTATTTTATTATTTTAATATAATTTTTTGTTTTTTATGTAGGTAAAAGATTAAACCATTGAGATGAAATTTGTGAATGAGACCATTGAGTTGGAGTTTGAGTTGAAATTTATAAGATATATTTATTTTGTTAATGTAGTATAGCAAAAAATATGAAGTGGGCAAAATTGTTTGGTATTTTTGTAATTAAAAACAATATATAAAATTTAGGTATTTTGATAAATATTTATAATGCATCAAACTTAGAAATTAATTACCGAAATTTGTTTTGAAATTGCAGGTATCGCAAGGGGTTCATTGATTAAGAACGATGATCACATATCAAACACAGTTAATAATATGATAATATATTGTTATTTGTTAATCATGGGTTCCCTTAAAAAAGTTCTACGTCATTTACGGAAATAAATTATGTTATAATAACTATTTTCTGTAATTTAATAGTGTCAAGGCCCATACGGCGCATTGAGGGGTCGGGTGAATGGTTTAGGATATCCCTTGGATGAACGACTAATGCCATACTTGGAGTTAGCCGAATTCGGGTCACCAGCATTGATCCGGACGTTTGATTTTCGATACGATTTAATATACGCATTGGTCAAGCGTTGGCGCCCGGAGACTTACACTTTTCATTTGTTGTGTGGGGAGTGCATTGTCACTCTAGAGGATGTTGCATTGCAACTTGGGCTCCCAATCGACAGGAGTGCCATAATGGGCGTAAGTATGATAGCCGAGCCGGTTGCTCTTTGTTATAGCCTACTAGGAGTCTCACCCAACGATGATGAGTCTAAATTTACGGGTTTGATATTTTCATGGCTTAAAGCCAATTTTGAACATTTATCAATTAATGCCACTGAGCAGGACGTGATGTGCACAGCTCGAGCGTACATTATGTATATTATAGGGGGTGTACTGCTGCCGGATGCAAATAATAACAGGGTTCATTTGATGTATTTACCCCTATTAACTGATTTGCAGAATGTTCGCTCGTATAGTTGAGGTTTCGCAGTTCTGGTTATGTTGTATGGTGAGCTTTGTCAGACGATAAAGCCTGATGCCGTAGACACAGGAGGCTGCCTTATATTGCTACAGTCATGGGCTTTTTATCGGATGGCATCAGTTAGGCACAAAGCATACGTATTTCCACTGGTGAACAAGTGATAAAATTTAACCTGTTATAGCAATTAATTGACATTTTTTTCTAATGATACTATTCTAACGATACTATTCTAACATGTAATTTGTTTTCGTAGATGGAGTACCAATCCGAGTATCGGGAGGTCATACACTGTCCCGATATATAACAATATGTCGGAGAAGAGGTAAGCTATTCCAATATCCGTGACATGTAATTACTTTGTATATCTTACTCAAACCGTGTTAAATTTTAACCATGTTATTAATTATGTAATTTATCTAGATGCCGTATCAGAGACCAGAAATTACGGCTGTTATACCCTCGTCTGCCCACATTTATTCTCACCCGTGGTGCATTAACGAACCAATTACCACTTTCTAGATAGTCAAATGTTATAACGGGGATCGAGTACTCTGGAAGTTTGGTTGCATCCAGTATATCCCGGCTCTGCCAATGCAGTTGGGGAAGATTCACGGGATTAACAAGAGAGGAAAACATGGAAATAATTGCGGGGTTGTGCACTAGAAATATATTGCAGTGTGGGATAATTGGATGGCGCGAAGACCTCAGATGGATATTTCTTTCGATTTGAAACCATCGTTAGAGAACATACAATGGTACTCTAGTACAGGAAAACCATATTTACTTGGTCAGCAGTTGACTATAGTCCAGCCGCACATGCATCGACTTGGGGCATACGAGCCAGAGCCCTAGCTAGAGGCTAAGCCAAAGCCCGAGCGATCGCATATACATTCCGGTGATAGTTTTTATCATCTGGAATTGCGGGTCAATGACTATTTCTCGGGCTCGTCAGGACACAAATATTATTCTGGGTTTGATATTTTCAGTTCAGTACCACCGCAGTACAACACTCTTCCCGACCCGTATCCATCGCATTACTCCACTTCTCTTGGGTTGTATCCACCGTAGTACAGCACTCCTCCCGGCTCAAGTTCATCGATGACGTTCGGGGCATATGATTTTTCTTTCGTGTTTCACACACCCCCACCTGCGACTGAAGAGGATGTTGATCGCCGTGATCATCCACAACGTGAACGTCGACCCTCGCAGAAATATACCCCTAGGACCGCACCATCAAACCATCAATTTTATGGGTTTCTTGCAATTTAAATATTATAAAGTTTGTACTTTTTTTATTCTAAAAAAATATAAATTAAGAAAAAGACAATCTTTATATTTATTTAATTAGATTAATTGCAACATTAAAACTTGGAACAAACTTTATGGTCATAAATTAGATTAATTGCAACATTACAACATTACAACATTAAAACTTGTAATAAACTTTGTAATATAAATTTTGTAATATAAATTAAATACATTACAACATTAAAACTTGGAACAAACTTTGTATTATAAATTTTATAATATAAATTAAATACATTACAACATTAAAACTTGGAACAAACTTTGTAATATAAATTAGGTACATTGGATTACATAAGCTCAATTCCTACCCGTTCGTGAAGATTGTCCAATATAGTAGTTTTGCTGCGGGCATTTACTCCGATTATGACCAACTAATCTGCATAATTCACAATGCTTACCGTCAAATTTCTCCCTAATGTCCATTTCATTATGAATTCTGAATGATTGTAAATGGCATTTCAAATTCCTATGCAACCTTTTGTTTAGGACAAGCTCGAAAGTCGTCGGAGGCACCTCCCACGTAGACAAGTCAGAGAGGACAAGGAACTCATTTTCCCAATCACGCAACGTGCGCTCAATGGTGTACACATCATCAACAAATTGTTCAAGAGCGAGACTTTAGCACACACTGCTACGACATGCGCACATGGATAATGAAGTGTTTGGAATCTCCTGCAATCGCACCGTCTGTTTCAGAGATCAACTCTATAGGACCTATGTGGTATATCGGGTTAATGACCGATGGTCTCTGTAACTCAAAATGTTTTAAGGCATCTTGAATATACTTCTACATTCATCGACCTCACCATCTGATATTTGCAACCAATGCATCCCTGACATTTTCGACAAACACGTGTCCCGCCTCTATCTGGTTAACTTGTTGCTGACCCATTCTTGGCATCAAGGTAGCCAACTTGTAAAATGTAACCGAGAAGACAGATGAAATCAGAAGATGTCGTGTTTTCAATAACACAGAGTTGATCCCCTCAACCAAGTTTATGGTCATTTGACCATAGTGAAAGCCCTCATCAAAACTTTAAGCCCTATCACAACTCCATGGTACCCAACCACTGTCGAAAAGATGTGTTTGTTTGACCCTCTATGTCACTCTCAAGTCGAGTCATTTTTTGGCGAAAAATGTGTGGCTCTAGCTCGTACGCTATATATGTATTAAAAAGAGATAAGTTACAGTATTGCCCTAAAACATTAAAACTTATATTGTAAAGATAAGGTTATCATTTACCCATTCTCACAACTTCTCTCTACCAATCTGCATTCTTATAATCTCGATGGAAGTTAGCCGCGATGTGTCGGATCCAGTAAACGGATCTCCATGGCACACCGGAACACCTAATGGCGGTAATTAATCCTTTCCCTCTATAGGAGATGATGCAAATATTATCGTTACTAATAACATACCTCTACAGGTTGGTAATAAAGAATTCCCACGATTTCATGTTCTCCTTATCTACGATGACAAATGCTATCAGGAGCATGTTCTTGTTCCCGTCTTGAGCAACCGTAAGAAGTATGATATGTGTATATTTTCCATATAGCCAGGTCTCATCTACTTACACAAACGGCTTGCAGTGGGGAAATGCGCGCACACATAGATCAAACATCCAAAACATCTGATGAAATTTTTTTTCCTTGTTTTAGTTGGTTATTTGGGTCGTAATAAAGTTGTTTCTGTAACTCAATAACAGTCTCCGATACGTACTCTCGCATAGCGATTATCCATCATTGTAGCTCATTGTACGATGTATCAAAATCTCTGTACAACTGCTCTATTGCCATCTATTTAGCTATCCATGCCTTTCGGTATGATACTGGATACTGGAATCATGCCTGCATTTCGGTAATAAGTACCGAAACTTTAATGGTTGGCATGTCCTTCACCATTGGCATGATACACGTATAGATAGTTTTGGAATCAAGTTTTCGATGATCTTCTGTCATATGTGTTGATGTGCATATGTGAGGCTTAACAAATTTTCGTATATCTCACATCTACGACTTTTTAATAAATACAGCTCGTAACCTCCAATTGTAGCCTTCCGTCGACTCTCAACACTCCCCAATATATAATATCGGTTTAGACACTGTGACTTTGTAGTCCATTGACATATTCATGCTATACCGCTTAATAGAAAATATGCACTCTTCCTTACTTTTGAATCTCTGGCTTACGAACAACTCCTCAGGATTGGAATCTACTACCAGCCAATGAACAGGTCATATTTCAGGGTACTCCGGAAACTCAGCTACGTGCGCCTACACTTAACCATCGGTGGCTCGGGATTATTGTGTATCACAATATGTCGAATCTGGTTCTCGACTAAAGACGCGTTAATGTTTCCATCGTCATTCACGTCTTCGTCGTCAGTATTATCAGGGACCTTGTCCACATCGGGATCACTATCACTATCAACCTCGTGATCTCAAGGATCACTACTATCGTATCCATCATCACCAACTACATTAATATCGGGTGCAACATTAAGATCAATATCGATCCCGTATATAGTCGATTCACTATCAACATACAATATTGGAGCCACCATGCACGGTTCTTGAGCTTCATGTTCTTCACCTAATACAGTGAGGTCTTCTGTTGGCTCCACACCAGCTAATTCAGCAAATAATTGAATCGGTGCATTTTGGTCACTTTGATTCCCACAATAAATACCGATCATTGTCTCCACGTCTTCATCGTCTACAAGTTCCATTTCGGTGAATTTGATGGGATTTGTCGAAACTGAAAACTTGTAGAAAAGTTTCGAGATCCTTCTCCCACAACGTTTAACAATTTTTGCGCTAATCATTTCCTTCATATCATCGAATGAGACATTTCTATTAAATCACATTGCTATTTGTTGGCGACATTCAAATGTACATCCAATAGTTGTTGTCAAGATTATTCCATCGAAATAAACGCATACGAAAAACTGATTATCCATCTTCAATACTCAATCTGTTAAAAAATAAACAAAAATTCTCCAAACAAGTTCGAACAGCATAAAAATACTTACATAAAAAAATTAATGAATAAAAAGAGACCAAAATTATCAATATGAAATTCCTTAGGATCTTCTTCCTCTTCAATCTTTATAACGAGTATTGAATTTAGAAATTCTATCAGTAATTTCCTAACAACTAATTTATCCATCCATGGTATGTCAAACACATTTTGCTTCCCAGTCAACTTTCGTGAACCTATACTTTGTCTCGCTATTTTCCTTGCTCCACAAGAGATTATAAACTTCACGAAGTTTATAACTAGATTTCAATAGGTTCGTGGTACCAAAGTCTTCCAAAGTTGGTCTAAAATGATTTGATGCTCCCGTTCTATTAATGTCCCTCTAAGGGTTAAGTATTGCACTTTATTCTTTCTAATCAGTTCATGACCCTTCCATAACACTTCTTGCATCTTTTGATTTACAGTAATAAGGTGTTGAACGATGTCTTCTTCAGGTTTCATTCTGTAATCTTGCAATTCTCTCATCATTTTATCAACTTTCTCCCTTTGTGCTGAAGTTATTATCTCATCAAGCAATATCAAATTTATTGCCATTTCTAACAATATCTATGACAGAAATATTTTCAGTATGTATCTATTTTTTCCTGTTGTTATCACTAACTAACAATTATTTTATAATAGTTACTAACATAAAACTTTCAAATATATTAAAAAATTTAAAACATAACATTCATAACCTAACAAATCACAATAAACCTTAAACAAATAATTAATCTAAACACAAAACTTACTAACAAATCACAATAAACAAAACAACTTTAAAACAAAACATAAAAATAATACTAAACAAACTATATAATACTAACAAAAATTCTATTTGAAAATAAAAATAAAAATATATTTTCTTTCTTTCTTCCCTCTCCCTCTATTCTTCCTTATGTTCTGCTATTTTTTTTAACTGATACTAAAATTGAGTTGGATGGGGGAGGGGGGAAATGGTACTGGTGCCACCTATCAGATAGGGTTCACTGGTGCCGCCTATCAGATAGACACCATACCTTTTTCGTATAAAATACCTTCTCTATACCATTCTGGACAAAGTGGTACCGCCTATCAATTAGGCACCACTATTAATTTTTTTTCTAGTCAAATGTGTCAGAATTTTAGGGTGGTGCCGCCTATGCACCACCCTTCACTTGCTTGGATGTACCATTTTGGTACATAATCTATTTAACATACTATTTAAGTAAATTTTTTTTATAATATATAGGTAAAAAATCTGAAACCTAAACTATAATTTAACCATTTTTAACAATATATATAAAAAGAAAACATTGACAAAATCTTTTAGATCTTCATTTTCTTTTTTTAATAATCTCATTATAGATTCTGATAATATTTACTCTTTTTGATACAATGCTTAGAACTACTCATAACCCCTTCCCAACCCTTAAATAGGAGGATAATGTGCTCCAGCGCACTCGTCCTCCTATACTGACAATAATAACCATGTCAATCGAGTTAAAACTCAGTTAGCTTTTAAACCTTAAAATTTAAATTTATTATTACTCTTTAAAATATTGGAAGAGAAATTCTTAAATTAAAATATCGTTTTAATAATATATTTTCATTGATTTAACAATAGTAATCAATTTATATGGGACAGATTTGGACCTGCATGATATAAAGAAAAGAAGGTGCATGAACGAGGTATGAAGCAATCATATTTTGTGGGGGGTTGATATGGCCTACCTTGGATTTAATTAAACTTGGATTGTGACCAAAAGAATGTCATGGAAATGGAACAACAATATATGTAGCTACCCAATAATAATGTAGTAAGTAGGTGAAAATGGAACACTAAAATTTAGTGCATTTGGTGATGGGGTCTGGGCTTATCTTATTTTTTCAATTCTTTCATTCTAGTCCCTTTCTTGGATTTTTAATATATTAAATGAAAAGGACTATTTTAAAAGATTAAGTTTAAAGTTATTTAATAACATAGGTTAAATTTATATGAGAGAGATAGAGTGGTCCTTTCTATCACAAATTTTTTAAAATTTTAATTTCAGGTATGATATTCAATTTATGTACTTTAATTTGTCATAAATCGATTTTATATATTTATATCTTCATTGCTTTGTTTAAATAATAATGTCAAATTTTGTATATTATATATTAAGACAATAGCTCAATTAGAAAATTATTAAAAAATCATTCAAATTACATTATTATAAAAGTATTTTTATTTTTTTATAAATTTAATAAAAACTTAGAATGTCTTAAACTTAATATATTAAATTTTATTTTTTATAAATTATATTCAAATTTGATTTTAATATTCAATTTAATATTTGAGTGTTTTGTCTCAATTTAGTATTTGATTTTGGTTTCAATGTTCAATTTGGTATTTATATCAAACGACATCATGTGACCTAATGAATATTTAACACATGTGCTCTAATAAAAAAATACATAGGTACTTAATTGGGACAATAAATTCAAGTACCAAATTGAACATTGAAAGCCAAACTCAAGTACTTAAATGGGAAAAATATCAAGTATCAAATTGAAAAAAACTAGGTACCAAATTGAATATTGAAGCTACATTCAAGTACCAAATAATATTTTAATTCTAAGATGATATTTTTTGGTATTCTCCGTCTTCGTTTTACCATTTTTGTTCGGGGTTCGTAACTACTCTTCCCAACAATGTCATCTTCAAAGTTTGAACATGTGCCACCCCTTAAAAATACAATATGCTTTACTATTGCACATCCTAAAATGAAATTAATTTCCATTCCTATTCACTTAAAAAAAATTCTTTACTTAAGTTATGTTCTATTTTGATTAAATTAAATCTATTATTTCCATTCACAATGTTTGAATTTAAAATCTTACTTAAGAGAAATCAAGTAATGTTGTAAGACACAGATTGATAGTCGAAGCCGGTCAAACTACATGTTTTTAGTCAAGGGATAGAATTGAATTATAACTTTTTTAGTGGTTAAAACATAAAATTATCATGTATTAGTTTATGATCTCATCATCTTTGAAAAGGACTAAACAATTTCTTTTTTTGAGATCCAAAGTGCAAATTTACTATATATAAATGTATAATCTAACAATTCTTAAAAGGGTTGAACTAAAATTTTCTGTTTTTGGGGGTTAGGGCCCTGCCAGCCCCTTTTACATTCACCTTTGTTCTCGGGTTCAAAAAAATATAAACACAAATAAATAATAATAATAATAATAATATAAACTTTCATTTTATGAATTATAACATGAAAATTAAATATTTAAATTAGTTTTATTTGATTCAAACAATATAATGGTAATGTATAATTATATATACTTACAATAAAGTAAAAATAATAATTTAATTCTACTATTAGTCTTTTGTATTAAATATAAGTTATACACTTAGGCTTAGTTTGGATGGGCGATATGTTTATCTCTGGCGAGGTTAAAAACTACGGTGACAGTAAGATTAGTTACTGTATCATTGAGACTAGAAACAACGATAGGGTGTGTTTTTGGATTCAAACGCAGTTGTAACAGTGAGGTGAAAATAGAAAATAACTATTAATGACATTAGATTAAAAATGATATATAATAGAAAAATTTTAAATTATTTTACTTTTACGAAATTATTAAAAATATATAAATTTATAAACTTATTTAATAAAATATTAAAATGTATCTTTCGATATTTTATTATAAATATTTTAATTAATTATATAATCAATTGCTAAAAGTATAAAGAGAGTAAACTATAACTAAAAGTATGGGAATATTGTCAACTAAAGGGCTCTTTCCTTTTTACTTCAGTGCAAAGCTTCAGTCAAAATTGAGGGCTCCAGTGTAGAGGTGATAATGGGTTAGGCTACCCGGCCCCGCCCGATGGCTCGCTCGAAAAATGGGAGGGTTCGAGTAAAAATATAGGTCCGAAATATGGGTTTGGGCAAAAAAATGAGGCCCGTTTAGAAAATGAGCCGAGCCTCGGGTAAAATTTTTTGGCCCAGACCCAGCCTGGCTGAATTATATATTAAATATATATTTAATATGGGTCGGGCCGGGTCGGGTCGGGCTCGGGCTTAGCACTCTTTCGAGCCGGACTTGGACAAGTTTTTAGGCCCATATTTCGGGCTAGGCAAGGCCTGGGCCTGGAAAATAGATCTAAAATTTTTTCTAGGCTCGGCCCGAACCTAGCCCGATCCGGCCCATGATCACCTTTACTCCAGTGCAATACAAAAATTGGACTCAAACTTGTCACAACTCATCCAAATGGATGATTGTGGTGCGTTTGCACCAAAATCAAGGGTAAACTCGTCTCACTGGAGACTACTGGTCTCCCAAAGAGGCCCTTAGTAACTATACTTTAATTCAATTATTTTTAATCTTTATACTTTTTAAAATTTAAATTTCATTTATGACGAAATGATAATTGTTAAATTTATTAAGCTATGCTATTTTCAATTTAAAAAAAAAACAAATTATAATTTTTATTAAAATAATATAAAAATAATTATTTACTAAAATAATACACCAATTTTGTATTGACCAAAATAATTTTTTTGAATGTGTCAAACACTAAATTACCATTTGAAATGGCGATTTCAAGATTATTTATTTATTTATTTTTGTCAAATGGAGATGTGGGAATTTGTGATATTTTTATTCAATTAAATTGATTTTTAAAATGATGAAAAGAGGAAGTTGGGTTAAATTAGTCATATATGTCAAAAACAAAAGTTTATTGGTTAAATATGTTGAATTTTTGAAAAGTTAGGGAAATAGACTATTTTTGGAGAAAGAGTGGGAAAGCACGCTCAGCTGAACGTGCTTTTCCTTTATGTTGTATTTTCTGACTTTTTTAAATATAACTAATTTGTTTGGTTAGATGGTTAAATGTTAGTGGTTTTGTCTTTTAAGTCCCAGGTTTGATTTTTCTCCCACTAGCATTTCATTATTATTTAAATGATAATGATTTCATCTTTGAGACCTAGGTTCAATTCTCCTCTTCTAAATACATTTGTAATTTTTATTTCGAGTTGTTTCAAGTGTTTTTTAATTAATAATTTTTTCAATTTTTTATTTTTAATTCAATCTTTTTAATTAAAAACTCTTTTATTGTTAACAAATAATAAGTATGTAATTATATAATAAAATATATATTTTACATATATCATTATATTAAAATATTTGAAATTAATAACTCTTTTATATATAATATAACCATCAACTATTTTTTCAATATATTTTTCTTTATGTATAATATTTATATGTCAAATATTTATTTTCTTCACATATATTGTGAGTACTTTGATTTCTAATATTATAAAATGAAATAATTATTTCAAATATAATTATTATTTTTATATGTAAAATATTTCAAATATTTTATATGTGAAATATTTCAATTAATTATTTCAAATATCATTATGTTTATATGTGAAATATTTTAAATATATAATGCTAAAATTTACTACACTCATGATATGGATTGAATAATAAATATTACGCATATAGAAAATTATATTTACTAAAAATTATCATATTTTTAATAATTATTTGATTTTATGAATAAAAGAGTTGTTAATTAAAAGATGAATTAAAATATTTTTTGAAACAATACATTTATTAATTAAAATTAAAAAAAACTTGAAACAACATGAAATAAAAATTAAAAATGTGCTTAGAAGAGAGAAATTGAACCTGAGTCTCAAGTACAAAATTATTAGTCCAGTTGAGTGCACTTTCTCACTTTCTCTTCAAAAACGGTATGTTTCCCTAAATTTTCAAAAAATCAACCTCTTTAACTAATAAATTTTTTTTGACATATATGACTAATTTTCACCAGAAAGTTGATCCAACCACTCTATTTTCCTATTTTATCTAAACCTTAAATTTGAAACTTGTCACTTTTTTTTAATTTTGGTAAATAAAAATTGTGAACATTAAAATAAAAAATTTAGTGAGTATCAAAATCAAATATATGAAAATTAATTATCACGTTTTTTTTAATTTTGGTAAATAAAAGAATTTAATAAAAGGTCAATCATATTAATGATACCTATTAATAGAAATTTTGGTAAAACAAAATTGTGATATTCACTCATTCTTTTGTTGGCATGGTCATTTATTTTGCCTTCTAATTTAAAAATAATTTTTTATTATTTGTAAAATCACTCTAAAATGAATGGAAAAGTTATTATCAATTAATTTTGTTGATAGATGTTAAGTGAACAATTAATGATTTTTAAAATTTTAAAATTTAAAAAGTATACAATTTAGTGAAATTATTTAAAAACATAAAACATATAAAAATATTTTAAAATTTTAAAATTAATTAATTATTGACATGGTATACACATGAATTGTGTGGATGCTATTGAGGTAATTTGACAAATAATGTAAATTTAAAGGTTAAAAGAGAAGAAAAATAAATGAAATACTAAAATATTTTTCATTTTAATTTACCAAAATTTTAAATTTTAAGGGTGAGATAAAGTAGGGAAAAAAGTGGGTGGTGTCACTGTCCCCTTTATTATTTTAAAAATAATTTAATTAAATAAAAAATCACCAACTCCGATTTGGTGCCTGACAGATTAAAAAAATATAAAGAAGAATACGAGGTTTTGAGTATATTTTCACTAAACATATTTAGTCTAAATTATTATTTAAATTTTAAAAAAATAGTTTCATTCTATGTGCCAAATCTGATCTAAATCTGGAAAAGGGTGGCATTGAGGGTAAGCAAGGCCTTGCAATGGTGTAAAAGTAATTAAAATTAAATTAAAAATATACTCCAACAAGGGATTCATGATTCAAACCACAAATGGGGAGTATCTTTGACTGTTCACCAACACTAATTGCAGGGGCATGGAGAGGTTAGAAATTCTCCATCATCTCATCAATTTTGAAACCCTTTTTATTTATTTAATGAATGAATGTAAGCCATTATTTTTGAAGAAAAAAGGGTCCTCTCCTAACTCTTTTGGCATCACGCTGGCCATGGACCGACAAAGCATTAATGACAATAGAGTGGGGTATGCCGCCCATCTCATGCATCAACATTTGACCTTCCATCTAAATAATTGTCACCAATTTTTATATACGATGCAACTATGCAGCATAGGATATTAAAAATATAGTTACCCATTGAGTTTTAGTTCGGTTGGTATTGATATTATTATTAATACAGGAGGACAAGGTTTGAACATATTAAAACGTGTTTAGTGAATAAAATTTTACCACTTGACATTGTAAAAAATTGTATAAATAAAAATAAAGAATACCAAAAATTTGTTTACGTAGTTTAGTTTTTTTATGTCTATGGGGCCTAACTCGATGAGTATTTCTACTATATTTTATCACAAATACAACAAGTGATTCACACTCTATCACTCTCTAAATATAGAGATATCACCTTTATACATAAATCCCAGAACATTCACCTCCAAATTCTTCCTCTGTGAACTTGAGCAATAAACACTCAATGTTTACAATTCAGTTTGCAATTACTAAAAAAACAGTTCTTCAAGTGCTTTCAACAAGCTCTCATACATAACTTAGACAAGTCTTAAAGCATATATCAATTTCGGCTTGTTGACATAAAGTATAAGTGAATTGAAAGTAACTCATTGAAAATAACAATTACAACATAAACATTCTAAGCATAATCAATCAAAGATATGATGTCCAAAAAGCAACAACACAATTCTAGATCAAATCTCCATGTTCCAAGGGTTGAATTAAGTCACTCTAATCCAATGGCCAATTTTCAGTAGTCACAAATTGGTTTCCAAAGATTGACCATGTTATCTTCAAAATATCAGCACATTCACTAGTCTAAAGATTTTTTCATTAAATTGTCAATTCAAATACGGCAAGTAAGTTCATTGTCTCAATAACAGTTTGCAGTGGACACTACCAAGTGCTGCTTAACTTCATCCAACACGCATTGCCTCAACAAACATCATTGCCATTTTCTTTGAATATATTTGTTATACCTACACCTGGCGAACTTACATCATGTTCTGCCAATTTCGTTAGTGAACATCATGGATTAAAATCATCTTCTGAGCTAAGATCACCTATGAGGCCAAGGCTCTGTGAGCTCATAACCTTGCAAGCTCAAAATGTGGAGATCACACCCATGACATGAATAAAATATCTACCACTTACATGTCGTATATATCTCATGTCCTAACATGACAACTCATGTCTATGAGGACATGACATCAATAAATCAATTGAGTTCCAAAAAATACGAAATTAATACAGAGATGACATATGGCATCTCGAAAATGGTTAGACACATCCACTTATAAAGGCCATAAAAATCAAAATAGAATCTCTCTCCTATCATATTCTCAACTATTTCTTTTCTTCCTCTCGAATTCTAATCTCCTAAAAGAAACTCAAACTCCAATCACCCTCACTTAAAACTTTTCGTCTATAAAATAAACCATCACCAACCACGATAATCCCATATAACTATATTCAAGTTACTACCTCCAATAAAAACAAACAAACTTTCATTTATTTATTTTGAATTAAAGTGAGGTTCTTAAATTTTGAGTTAACATCACAAGCTCCAATGTCGACATATATACCCGAGGCGAGGGCTGGAGCCGCCGACCGTACAACCTTGGTATTCTAGGGGTGAAGTTAAAACTTGTAGGGGATAAGAATAAAATTATAAGTTTTTTAAAGATTAAGTTGTAATTTTTATCATTATATTAACTTATAATTTCACACTTAAAAAAAATATTAACACTAAAATATCTTATTTTAAAAGGACCAAGATTTCTATTTACCCTCCAAACCATTAACTTTAAATAATGGTGTTTTATTTGAGATATTATAAGCGTTGGGTGCAGTGGTAAGATACATTATGCTTGTTTGACGTATTTAGTGGGACTGGCAAGGGCCCCGACCTCTCTAAAATAGAAAATTATCCATTTAGACCCTTTAGAAATTTTAAAAATTTAAATTAGTAAAGGTAAAATTACACTTTGCCCCCCAAAAATGATAAAAAATTGATTTAATCTTTTAAAAATTATAAGCCCTAAAAAAGATTTCTAGCTTCACCCCTGCAAGCAAGAACGCATGTTCAAATCTTAGAGATGATATTATTGAGAGAAGTAGCCACAAACCTAAATATGAACGATAAAACGAACATAGATCATAACACCAAAAAATTCATTAACTTTAAATAATGACCATTTATTTGAAATATTATGTACATGTATTATTATATTATACATTACTAGTGGAGTCTTATGGTTAAAAATTGGCCATGAGTTTCATTTATTTATTATTTTTTATATATCAATTAAGGATATGTGGTGGCTTCTTAATTCCGCTTGTGGAGCTAAAAAGACTTCACTGCTAACGTATCAAATAATTGTCCATATAATCAATGAGAAATTTAAGAGTAGAAGTAGACTTCTTCCTTAAGCATTTGAACCAATTTTAAATTTTGGAGTGGTCATTGCTGAAAGGACTTTACTTGCATCCACTCCCGACTTGGACATGATTAGTCTCAGACCATAAAATGAATGATGGCACATATGGTTATACCAAAAATTATAATTATCCATACATAAATTCTTTTAAGTAATATTTGATAAATTGAAAAGTTGAGTGCTAAAAAATTATGTTATACTTTTAGTATTGACTCCACTATTACTAAATTTATTTTGGTAAGTTGTTTGGTATATGAATAAAATTACATACGGAATATAATTATGTTGCTTCGTAAAATTAAAATTTGATTTTTAAAAATATTATTTCTTAATTTTAATCTTATTAATCAATAATTTTTATTTCACAGTTTTAAATAAAAATTAGATATAATAATTTAAATATCTATTTTAATAAAATAATAATTTATTTCTAAAATCAACCTAACTTTTTTTTTTAACTATCAACCTAACATTTCTAGATGTTATATATCCGTTTGTATAGTTTTTCCAATGTTAAACGTGAAAAGTATCTTGTGGCTCACCAGCTTGCTTGTATTGATTTCCTACTAAAAGAGCTTGTTTGTATTATTTCCTACTAGAAGTATCATGGAAGTTCAGTATAACTGGATTGTATTATATATAATTTCAAAATGTTAGTGACTAAATTGAAAAAATTAATAGTTGGGTGACCAAAATAGGACGAAAGGCATAGTTGAGTGACCGTTTTTATAGTTTACCCATAAAAATAATTTTCAGATTGTATTTAATGTTTCACATTATCATTTAACAGAGGGCTAATTTACACGTTTTAAAATATATAAGAGTTAATTTGCCCATTTTTTAATAAAGAGACCGAGATGTAATCCACTCCTAAATATATCAACTTTCTTAATACTTTTACCTTGATTTACTTTATAATGTGTGGATTACTTTTAACATGGATCATTTAATGGATATTCATTATATTATAATGAACAAACCTTTTAAGTTCATTAATAAAATTTATTTGAAAAAAAGTTTATTAGTAAATTTTAAAATCTTAAAAAAATAGTTATGAATTTCGAATATAAGAAGGAAATAATATTAATGAGAAAAACAGTCACGAGCTTTAAATATAAAGCGTAAATCAGATATGAATAGTTTATGATATTATGTTTGTTTATTAATAAAATCTTATTCCCACAAAAGAAGTTCAAAACTACCGCATAAATTTTTGATGTTTAATTTTAAAATTTTTACAGTTAAAGGAGTATGTGCCTATCCTTTTGAGTTATGTACTAACAGCATACTAAATAAATTTCTTACTACATATGTATTTGAAAAGTGATTTTTATTTTTGTTAGATTTGCTTCAAGTCTCTATATTTTAATTTTCAAAATTTTACTTTTTTTAAATTTCAAAGTTTAAGTCTAATTATTAATATTGTTAGAATTTTTAGTTAAATTACAAGTGTAACATTTTGAAATAACAAAATATTAAATCGATAACTATGTAGGTAGAGAAAAGCGTTGTAATGAACCTGAATTTAATAGAAAATTTTTAACAATGTTAACAATTGAACTTGCATTTTGAAATATGAAA
Source organism: Gossypium raimondii (assembly GCF_025698545.1). Classification (NCBI taxonomy): domain Eukaryota; kingdom Viridiplantae; phylum Streptophyta; class Magnoliopsida; order Malvales; family Malvaceae; genus Gossypium; species Gossypium raimondii. Next base: position 6,342,714 of record NC_068577.1, read on the forward strand.
AGTAAATGAACTATATTTCTTGTAATAAAACAGGAAGACTAAATCTAAATATACAAAGAGTATAAAGACTTGGAGCACATTTTAACCATAATTTTTATATGATAGTTTGAATTTACGAAGGAGTTGAGGACAGTTTTAAATAAAAGTTCCAAAATTATGATTAAATAATTTTTATTCAAATAAATAAAAATACATGATAATAATGATGTTTAACCTATGATAGTCATTAAAGGTGTTCATGAGTCGATAGTTCAGACCAAATTTGAGTTTATATTTGTCAAACTTAGTCTAGCTTGGCTTGATCCATTTTATTGTTTATAAATAATAAAAATATAAAAATAAATATTTTATCATTAAGTTTAAACAAACACTATTTTTTTAATTTTTAAACAATAGAATAAATTTTGGGTTTAAAATTTAGGTTCTAATCCAAACTAAAATTTCCATTAAACTTTTAATTTTTTTGAAAATTGTGATAAAATCCCCAAAAATCTTTAATAATTCATATTAAGCATTTTTTTATTCATGAACTTTTATTTTTTAAAAAATTTCTTATTAAACTTTCTAAAATTTTAAATATATAAAATTAAATCCAAAAATCATTAATAATTCATATTAAGCACTTTATTTTTATTCATGAAATTTTTAATTAAATTTTTATTTTTAAAAAATTCTTATTAAACTCTCTAAAAATTTTAAAATTTAAAATTAAGTCCTTTCAAAGTATCCAATATTGTATGTCAATGATTGGAAAAGTAAAATTGTGAAAGGGAAGTGCATAAATAAGAGATAATGATGGTCACGTTTGTCCGCCGTTGCGAAAACTTGTAATGGTATCAGATATGTCTAACCAGCCAATCATGCGGACCCCCTCTACCCAAACATCTTTATTTGACTCCTTTCATGGGCTATATAATATTGGGCTAAGAGGGATTCATCTCTGTGTTTATATTTGGATATAATTACATTTTACAAAATTTAATCAAATGTATAATAAAGAATAGACTTATGATCACGTGTTTCGTTTTAGATGGGTTTGGATCGATAGTGAGATGCGATATGGTGTGTTTAGTTTACTTTTTGTTTCACGTTACAATATTTAATTTCACTGTCACCATTGTTTTTACACTGATCACAAGTAAACGCATCGTCTATCTAAACTCACCCTTAATTTTTGTTATCATACCTTAAATCATTATGTGCGACTCTTTAAATTTTTTGAACCTAATTTTTCTAGTAAGTTAAAACAGTTTTTAATTTTACTGATGTATCGTTATTTGATTTATTGATAGTATATAAAATAATACATTGAGTGGTAAACTTGTCAATTCGATCCGAAAATGATCCAATTTAATCGATATGAATTCATACTCAACTCATCTCGATTTGATCATAGGAAAATCAACAATTCAAATCTATCCAACTTAAACTCGAATTGAGTCTAATCCAAATTGAAATAAACCTTAAACCTCAAATGATCCAAACCCTAACCTAAAGTGGCTACAAACTCAAAAGTATTTAAACCTATAATAACCTAACTTGAAAACTTTAAGCTTCAAACTATGTTTGAAATTAACTTAATCCAAAATTGAGTAAATATTAAATGGGCCCACTACTTTTGAATTGTCAAAATGGTTGCCTTGTGAACAAAGAAGCCTTGTAATTGGTCTTCCCAACGCAATTCTCCAAAAATTAGAAGGCGACAAAAGGTGACATTTTTTATGATATCGACATGATATTGGGTCTCGTAATAAAAGCCATAAGACTTTTTTAACATAAGCTTTTTGGATTCATGCAGCTCGTGAGTTCAAACTTCAAAACCCTTGCTTTTGAGGCCAATACACAATCACAAAATATGTAGGCTATTAGCCTATCAACGCCGCCCTTGCCTACCAACCATTCAATTAAACCCCCTTTCCTTTTCATTCATTAATTTTAGGGTCCAATCCTGAGTCTGATTGATTCAGTGAAGAAGTGTTTTTTAGTGTTATTTTCTTCTTTCACGGTATTGAAATCCCAAACCTTATTTTGGAAATATTAAGCTGCGGGGATGGAATATGAAAGGGAAGAAGACAATAGCTAAAAAATTGGTGTTAAAATTACCTAAACTGACTTGTTAATTTTTAGAGGGTCAAAAATGAAAACTAATTCTAAGAGGGACTAAAAATGATATTATACCATTTAGTCAAGGGAATAAGGCTATAAAGACTGATCTATCCAATTCATTGTTTAAAATTATAAAAATAATCAAATTTGAACTCCATCTAACCCTATCCTACTCAAAATTAGTAGTTTTATAAAGATGGGAACAGTCACGTCAGCTATTAGGAAATAACATTCACTCGTATTTTTACACTTAAAATCATGAGCATGCCCAACCCTAATACGATAGCTTTGCCACTCACTAAACCCTAACATTGAAAACAACTCCAGTATATAGGGTTAATTTTATTGGTCAATTCCACCAAATCTCTTCAAATTGATGTTTAGATTTTAAATTAACTTTTAATTGAGTTAAGTCCTTCCATCAATCTAATTATTAATCATAAACATAGATGGTTTAGATATGATGTGTTGAAAAATATTTGACAGCTATCCATGTAGTAAGGAAATACGTTTACAATTTGATTTATGTGTTTTAAATATTCGAGCTGACACAAAATTAACAAAAAGACATAATTAATACAGTAAGGATTTAATTAAAATATTTTAAAGTTTGGGGGGGGTTTGGTGGAATGAACCCATATATAAGGTGTTTATGCTATGGGAATGAATATTTTATCCCAGCAAATTGGCATTATATTGCCATGGGCTGACAATGGATTCAAGCTGTTTGCCAAAGTGCAAAGCCGCCCACCTACGCCTTATATAAACAATCACATCACTTTTATCTAACAGGCAACAGCTGTTTAGATAAATATATAAATATATATTAGGTTAAAATATATGGTTAGTCCTCGTATTTTAATAAAATTTAAAATTTAATCTCTATAATTAAAAATTAAAATTCTATTAATTTATTGTAGCTTTCATATAAAGACCTGGGATTAGGCATGGATTTTTCCGACCTAAATTTAAATTAAATGTTTTTATTTGAATTTAATTATAAAATATATAAATATCTGTATAAAATTATATATTTTAATATTTTGTTTTTTAAATAATAAAATAAATTATTTTGATGGATTGAGTCGAGCGAAGTTCAACTCCAAACCTAAAAGTTGAGTCGTCAATAGATAACAACCTTGTTGTCATTATAGAGAAAAAGACACATAAAATTCAATTTTTTCGATTGGCCAAATCAATGATTTTCAGTTCAATTATTACAATCAATTGAATCACTTATTCATCCGTCTAAAAATTATATAAAATAAAACAGAAAAATTAATTAAATGTAAAAAATCGAAAAAAATCTAGAACAATTGACAAAGAGAAAGAATTCACTTACACAGGTATAAAGTTAAAATAGTTTTACAGTCTTCTCTAACTTTTATACGATTAATATTTTAGCAATCTAATTATTTTACATATGAAAATATTTGTACTTGTTATATACACAAATTTTGAATTAATTCGATATCTCTATTATATCCATTGAAAATATTATATATAGTAATAAATTTAATGGTTGAATTTCTTTACATAAAATGAATAATTAGAAAATTTTAATTTATGTTAAACTTTACATACATGATATATATGAATGGAACATGAAATATGATGATTAAATTGTTAAAATATTAACTCGTATAAAAATACAAATAGATCTAAAACTCGATTTGATACCCTTATTTACATTAATTCATTAATTAATTAACTATCCAAGTAATTCAAATTCATCTACTTTCAACAATATTGACAACAAATGACTACATGTGGAAAAAGCTAAAAAAAAAAAAAACCTAGAATCTTACAGGCAACAGCTGTAATATATATTTATATATATATATATATTAGAGTCAAAGATACAAAGGAGGTGAAATGAATTAATTGGTTGTACTCGTTGATTTATTGTCACATATACAAAGGCTTGGTATTGACAGCTCGATGTAAGTAACGTCATTTGAGCTCTAACTTTATTAGCAATTTAGTCATGGTATGAGTTTAGATGGGAGGTATGATGCGGTGCAGTGCGTTTAACTTACTTTTTATCTCACGATATAATATCATTGTAGTATTTAATCTTATTGCTACCGCGGTTTTTACACTAATCGTAAATAAACGCACCATTCATCAAAACTCACCCTAGAACTTCTTTTACAAAAATATTTATGGTTTGGCAATGTATCAGTCGAAACTTTATTTCCAATGTATATATGTCAGCATTCAATGTCATAGTTAGCTGAAAATTACAAATTGGTTCGTCTGACTAGATCCATCTTGTTAAGTTTTGATAGTATGGTCTAATTTGAAATATTATTAGATTTGTTCATTCCTAACTTGAATTTAATTTAAAAATAGTTTTAAGGCTTTCCAAAAATGATTTACTTTTTATGAAAAAGTTAATATTTTCTGTTGTTTAGCAAATTTATTAAAATATTTCATAAAATTTGTTTTAATAAAACAAACATATATTTGAGATTTTCTTATCTTTTTATTGTTTAATTGAGTTTATTTTATATCTATAAATCTATCTTTTACATTGTTTTTGCATATATTGCGATGATATTTATAAATAAATACATCAAATTAAATATATAATATTACTCAATTATTAAGCTAGAATATTGACAATCATAAATTAAAAACAATCAAAGCGAATAGATATTTCCTAATAGTATTATAAAAAAACAAAAAAATAAAAATTGAGTAATAATAAATTAGCTTCCAAACCACAATAAATACTACATAACGTTAAATTCATAAAGGGGCTTACGTCAATGATAAAATTGTAAAACATGAAGAACAAAAAATGGTAAAACACAAAAGCTCCAAAGAATGATAGAAACGCAGGCAAAAAAGCAGAGACAAGCTTAAAAATGCAAAACAGTATAAAGGGGCTCGGGTCTATGAAAAATGGTATCCTTACCTGAGTTATTGCCATCGAAGAGGGAGAGGTGTCGATGTCGGAGATGGGTTGTTTCTTCGACAATGAAAAGAGCTTCCCCTTTTGTTTCTTCAACAATGAATAGAGCTATTTGTGGGTCGGGTCATGAAAAAATTTTAAGCCCTTTTTCTAGGTCCAGACTTGGCTTGACCCGAAAAATAGGCCTAAAATTTTGTCCAAGTCCGACCCAAATAAAAATACTAAAACCCGAGCATGGCCTGACCCGGACATATTAAATTATTTTTACATAAAAACAAATTTAAAAAATATAATACATCAAATATACAAAAAATATTAAAATAAATATTTTTCAACAAATTGAAAATAAATTAAAAAAAGTATCACACCCTAAAATATAGAGGGTTAGTTGTAATGAATAAGTAAGAAATAAGGTATAGGTTGGATGGTTAAGTAGCTTGTACAGGTTCACATCACACATTTTTCATTCGTTTCTTTTAATTTTCATCACTCTAAAATAAATATTAATTGGAGTAAAAATTGAATAAGAATAGGTAATCGCCTAAATGGATAAATATGTTTGTTTTCCCCTTCCTTATACCCAAGGTCAAACTATCCTTATCTAATTCTAAATCTTTTATTCCTTTCAATCGAAATTTTAGGTAAAATACCCCAAGTATTTAAGCAATTTATCTCCTAATTGGTTTTCAATTGCCCCTTTTTCAAATCTTATTAGAATTTGGTCTTTTTCTCCCTATTTTCCTCTATTCTTTTTCACCATTTTCTTTGCAAAATATTTTCTCTCCATAGTTAGAATTATTTTTGTTCTCGATATCAAATTGATCCTCGATAAATCGATTCTTTACCGATCGTAAAATTCATCGTTGATAGCCTTCGTAATTTCATCAAGTTCGGTAAGTGCATCTCGATCTAAAGATTAGGACCCCAAATTTCGTAGAATTTCTATTTGATATTGATATTTCAAGTCAATTAGTCAATCTTTCACTGTTATTGACAAAACTTTTGTTAATATCGTTGAATCTTGATAAATCTTAGAAAACAAACGTTAGCCGTGTGAAATCGTCATTTGAAGGTCCCATTTTAGATGCATCGGACCAGATTTGAGAATGAGGAACATCGTTCGAGACCTCAGTGATAGGTGCAAACCGTGCCATGGAATAAGGCCACACAGATGTGTGGATCACATGTGTAACACCCCTAACTCGTCTTCGTCGCCGAATTAGGGTTACAGAGTATTACCAAGCAAATCTAGACACTTTAATAACAAAACATTTAAATAATGTCATTTAACAACAATCACTTAAAACTCATCAACACCCTAGTATACATGTATATTTGGGCCTTAAATTGGCCGTCGAGGCCCTAAAATCAGCTTGGGAATAATCTGGAACTAAATCAAAACAAATCAGAATATTTGGGAAAAAGTTGCAAAATTTGAAAACCGGGGACACACGACCGTGTGGAATGCCCCAGGTCGTGTGACTTTCGAAGTTGGGATGCACAACCGTGTCCCAACTCGTGTCTCTGCCCATGTAACTCATTACGTTGGGTCACACGATCGTGTCATAGGCCGCGTGCCAGACCATGTAACTTTTTGACTTGTGACGCACATCCGTGCCGCAGGCTGTGTGCTAAGCCGTGTAACACACTGACTTAATACACACGACCATGTCTCAGACCGTGTGTGGCACACGGTCGTGTAGCAATTCGTGTCTCAGGGAATGTGCACCTAAATGAACCTTAAATATTAAGTTTACCATTTCAAGATTTCTTGGACACTAAGTAATTCATTTACCAGCCATTAACCTATTCAAAATGCCATTAAACAAGCTCAATTCATGCTAATTCAACCATCTTAAGTGCCTAACCAATGTACCCTCAATGGTACCATAAGTATACATCCTTATACAACAATATAAACCATCAACCAAAACATGTCAATTCACACAACTTAAACTTTTAACCAATATGTTTATAATAGGCACCTCAATTCACAGTAATTCAATATAACCTATTAATCATACATATGCTAAAAGTTTGTATCAAAGACATCTTCCAACATTCATATATTGCAATAAGTCATCAACTAAACATTTACCCAATAAACATCAATATCATTGTAGTGATACTCATTTTATCAACTTGCACTTAGGCACACTCTATATATTTACATACTAAAGTAAAAGTAATGGCATAACAAGCCTATTACATGCCATATAATCCAAAATAAACGTTCAAAAACTATTGAAAACGGATGGGGAGTATGACTCGAGTGCTGACCCGATCTTCCAACCTTCAAAATTATCTAAAGAAACATAAATTAACACAAGTAAGCTTATTAAAGCTTAGTAAGTTCGACGGAAAAAAACAATAAATCTTACCGAAGTAAATATAACAATCAAATCAAATATGATTCAACAACACATGTTTCCTGTCATCCACAATTGCATAACAATGAATTGCATATCTCAATTCAAAGCTCAAATAATAATCTTTGAGAAAACATACATATCACCAACGAAGTCAATTCAAGATGTCAAGTACATGTCATGCCATTCAAAGTCATTATATAAGTTATATACAATAATTTACGACCTGATGAACGACTTACAGTTATGAGTACACAAGTAGTCCAACCAAAACACGCCAAACACTCATAAGAGCTAATCCAACCAATAACACTCCAAGCGGTTATGAGAGCTAATCCAACTAATAATACGCCTCGGCACTAAGTGCCTAGCTCGTAGGTCATACATTCGCCTCCATAACACGCCAGAACAGGATAGTATAACTCGAGGGTTCGCAACAAATGTTGAACCTCAATATATTCGAGAAAAATATATAAAACACACCACATCAATCTCCAATCCAATCCCCACATACCACGCCGTCATTCAGTTGTACTCTATCTCGCGTTTATCCGGCCTAAGTATCGAAATTCAATAACATTTTCCCGAACGAACTTACCTGGATTGGATTGTAATATTTACAAAAGTTTAAAAACTATTCTGTAATTTTTCTTTTTCCACATAAATCAACAGGGTCTTGATCTAAAATGTAAAATCTCCCAATTATTAGCTTAGATTTCATATTCCAATTTATTCTACATTTTATACCCTTTCATTTTTGAAATTTACATAATTACCCCAAACTTTTACAATTTATGCAATTTTAGTCCATTAACCCGAAAATCATCAAATTAATCATTTCTAAAGACTCAACACGCCAGAAGAATGTTCAAGGCTTCTAAAAAGTCCATAAAACACCTTTTATTTACCAATTAACCATGTGATTTTAACATTTTAACAATTTAATCCTTTAATAAAATACCAACTAAAATCATTTTACAAAACAACCAAAAATCACAATCTAAGCTTCAAACACATAATTATAATAAGAAAATTTCAATATTCATCAATTGAACTTATAAAAATTTTAACAGATTAGAAAACGAAGGTATGAGCTAGCTGGACCTAGTTGCAACGATCCCAAAAACATAAAATTTACGAAAAACGGGTGAAAAACTCACTTACATGCAAGCATTAACTTTGCTGAAGCTTCAAAGCCTTCAATGGAGGTTTCCTAACTTGATTTTTTAGTGATAAATCCCACTAAAGAAGATCATTTTTTATCATTGTTTTACTTAAGTTTAATTATTAAATTACAAAGTTACGTTTAATATAAACATACATTTTAACCAAATTTTATTCTTAAGCTGTCCAACAATAATAACTAGGGTTTAATTGCTACATAGGTTCTCCCTCATTTAGTAATTAAGCTATTTGATCATCTAAATGCAATAATTACTAAGTTTTGCTCATTTTTCAATTTAGTCATTTTTCTTTAATTAGCTATCTAAACGTTAAAATTTCTAAACCAAATTTTAATACAACTTTAATGATTGCGTAAATATTCTATAAATAATATTTACGGGTTGAGATGACAGAAATTTGTGGTCCTGAAACCATTGTTTCGTCACCACTGAAAAATGAGTTGTTACAACACGACCCCTCACACGACCATACTCCAACTGAAACCCTAGGAATTTTGAATCTTACACGGCCCAAAGCCTTCAGACAGCCTACCGTACAGCCGTGTCTCCCTTGTACCTTGATTTTGCAATTTTTACACTGCTGTGTAACCCCTCCACACGATCTGGCCATATGGCCATGTGCCCCAGTTTTACAGTTTTACCCAGAATTCTATGATTTAATTAGTTTAGTCTCTGAATGGTTTCTAAATTATTTTTAGTGTTTTATAGTCAATTAAGTCCCTAATAATATGAATAATGTTAGAATGTATGACTTGATTAGTTGAATTAATGTTATATATATAATTGCATGAATTGAGAATGATATATATGTCTATTGAATCTATATTTGTGATTGTACGTAGAACTTACCTTATGTTACTGCTAAATCGAACACATGATAAGTATGCATTTTGCTACTGAATTAATTTGTTATAGGCATAATAATTGCCATTGAATCAAACTGTTATAAGTATAATGATTGCTATCGTAATGTTCTGTTAAAGGCATATTACATGTTACTATATTGATCTATTTTAAGCATGCCATATTGCATTGTATGGGATTAAACAATATGAACGAATGAAGTTGAGCAGTTTTTATCTGCACCATTTGAGTGGTTTAGCCACACTATACTAGTAGCTTTAATTTGTAAACATGTTGTGTACTCACAACCATCTGACAACGTATTAACCTACAACACTGGTGGTTCATCCACCCATTATTTGGCAGCTCTTATCTACAAATATGTTGTGCATTCACAACCATCTAGCAGCATATCAACCTGTAACTTTTGTGGTTTATCCACAACGTGGTGTAAAAGTAGAGGAGTTCTGGGGTTTCCTATTATGGTGTGTAGTGGTGGGGTAGGACCTCTTTTTTTATAATCGAAATTGTATTGCATTCATAAGCAAATACATAATGGTGAACATTAAGATATTGTGATAGTGAGATGAAATGAAAAATCGATATTCTAAAATTATTATTATGAATTCTGTGATACTATTGATGGTTAATTTGAAAAACTGATTCTCTGATTTGCTATTTGGTTGCGATTATACTATACGTTATTATTTAATATGACCTATGGATTGTTTGCACTGATCTTCTTGTGACTGAACTCACATTGAGCTTCATAGCTCACTCCCTTTTATTCTCCATCTTTACAAATATCCCACTATGTTAGGACGCGGACACGATGTTTGGAGGAACTCGGCTCGATTTTGTCTATTATAATTGTAATAGGCTAATTTTGGCCTGGGCCTATCCGAAATAAACCAAATAAAAACCCAAAAAAAATAAAAGTCCAAATAACAATTACAAATCAGCCCAAATAATTAAAACCTAAAACCAATAAATAACCCAAACCCAAAACAGGCCCAACTAAACCCAAATTACTAACCCTAGCCCAAAACAAAAGAAAAAACAAGAAACCCTAAGCAGAAAAAAAGCAGCCGCCGCCTCTAATAGTAGCCAAACGGCAGCCGCTGCACGCCGCCCTTCGCGCCGCCTTCTTCGCATGTGCCGCCACGTGTGTACCTATAGAATGGACTAGGAGAGTCCAAGAACAACACAAATAGTGTAAAAGTAGAAAAATAGGAAATTTGGGGCTATAAAAAGGCCCCGAATTTATGTATTTCAAGACACAAATGAATCAAAGAAAGGTGGAAAAAAATCAATTCAAGTATAGATCTTTTTCAAAGGTAGTTGTTTTTTTCGATCTATTTATTTAGTTATTTTTTTTATTTTGAAAGAAAAAAAACGAAAAAGATAAAAATCGTACCTTTACGGCGGAGAAGGTGTCGTTTCTGATGAAAATCGGCATTCCATGGGTCCGGAGGTTGAAAACACCAAAAAATGGTGACTTTTCAATTTTTCGGCCACCGTGAGCAGCTAATGGCCAAATCCCTGACCGAAAATTGGTAGGAGGGGAGAAATGTTGAGAGCTTTTGTGTTTTCTTTGAAGAGAGGTGAGAAAATGAAGTAAAAAAAAAACTTTTTGATTTATATAAAGAAGCAAAACGATGTCGTTTTGCTTTGGGCATTTAAGGGCTAAAACGACGTCGTTTAGCCCCTAGGACCCGCGCGCCGGCACGAACCGCAAGGAGGATCCGCGTGTTTTCAATAATTGGGTTATTTACCCTTTCGGTCCTTCTGCTTCTTCGGCTTGTTTCAATTTGATCCTTTTTTTTGTTTTTTACTTTGCCCCAGGATTTTGTTTTTATTGTGTTTTAACCCCGCGTGACATGCAGCGTTTTGGAGGGTGGGAATATTTTCCCTTTTGGTCCTCCATTTCATCTGCGCGTTTCAAATGGGTCCATTTATTGTGTTTTTTTTCAATTCTCATTTTTTTTCCTCAAATTTTATTTAGATTTGAGTAAAATCCTTTACTTATTTAATTTCAGCCTTTTAAGGATTAGTTTTTTTTTTATTTTCTTTATTTCACTGTCATTTATTTACTTGCTTATGTTATTGTCATTTTTATTTGTTTTAAGTCAACATTATTTATGTTTTACATATCTAAACTTAGAATTACCTAAGCTTGGCCTATTATTCTTCTATCCTTTAAATCGCTTATAATCAATTTATCTATTAATTCACCTATATTATTTTATGTGTTTTATATATACATCAAAGTTTGTAAAGTTTTTTTATAAATATTTGTTGGTTCTTGTATTTGCTTCCTTCTAAAATTTATCTATTTCTCCATTTTTTATTTGTTTTATTGCTTTATTTATTTTATCAAGGCTTATTTACTAATATTGCATTCATCTTTGTAATTATTGCATCATTTTAAATATCATTAATTTTCATCTAATTTCATAAAAATGGAAGGTTTTCAAAAATAAAAGTAATATATCGTGTTTTAGAATTGAAATTTCGTACCCTAACTTACGGGTTTCGATTTTTCTTGATAAGTCTGAATATACAAACCTTTTTAAAATAATTTTCTTTTATTTTTTAAAAAATCTCGGAATATGGAAGATCATGTTCTAACTTACGGAATATGATTTCTTTTCTAAAATCGAGATAATCAAATATCTTAAAAATAAATAAAACCTCTGGTGTTTATTCTCGCTTCGGGATTTAAGATATCATGTCCTAACTCACAGGATATAATTCTTTTTCCCGATTGGCGTGAAATACGCCATTTCCAAACTTTTTCAATTTTTCGATATTATGACATTAAATAGTTAATTTGGTACCAATTTTAGGCGTTACGAGGGTGCTAATCCTTCCTCGTACGTAACTGACTCCCGAACCCGTTTTTCTGAAACTCGTAGACCAAAATCGTTTTTAGGTGATCCAATCACACTTAAACAAAAGATTGGTGGCGACTCCAATTTTTATTTTTAAGTCGACAACTAATTTTTGTTTTAAAAAATAGTTTCGACAATAATATTTTTGATTTATTATTTAAAAATTTTCATTATTCAGAAACTGTAATGTTTTATTTAAACTGTGGCATGAGACTTAAGTTTTTAGTGATTATTCAACGTGCATGACCTTTAACTTTGATTAGATTATTAAAATTGGGAATTTAATTATTTAGCATGAAATACAACTTCTATTAAAGCTAAGATTATGTATCAATTTATCCGCTGCTAAATCATAAAATTTTAAGTATTAAATAAGCAGAAATTAATTAAGTTTTTAAAAGTAGTCACTATTATGTAGGAAAGTTAAGTTAAATTGGTTTTTGTTAAACTCGTAAACTTTTTCTGAAAATAGATTAAATATTTCTACCAAAATAAACAAATGTTTTAAAAATGACTATTTTATAAACCCCGATCGCTATTAGGCCATTATGATGATCGATATAATCTTCCGATTTCGGGCCGGGTTGGGGAGGTTACAAAAATATTTATACTTAAAAAACACTAAGATAGATGGAACTTAGTAAGCAAATGCCTCTAAAATAGTAGCAAAATTAACAATAAAATAAGAGTTATACAATATCCTAACAATAACAAAATAGTAGCGATATAATAGTGAAATGATAGCAAAACAGTGGCAAAATAACAATTGTTTTTTTTTTGCAAATTTGGGTTGAACCAGGCCTAGGCCAAAAAAAGATTATAAGTTTGGAAAATGTCTTTCTGAAAAAAATTAATAAGATATTTTATGGGAATAAAGGGTTATTTTACGCTCATTGGAAAACCTTTTACGTTGATCATCTTATTTTATATGAAACAAATATCGAAAAAACTGAAAATATTTTCCGTAAAAACTTTTACGTGAAACAAGCGGAGCCTAAGTTCATGTTGAATTTCAATTATGTCCGATTAAATGACCCAATTTTATTGTTTAATAAAATACTAAAAGCATTTTTATATTTTAATTATTGAAATTAAATAAAAATATTTTTTTACTCGAGTTGATTAAGTCTACCCAAGGAAAAAGGTTTTTGCCGAAGCCCAAAGCTGAGTTGACCTGGGCTAAAAGATTATTTGTCCAAACATAGGTAGAGTCGAACTTGACGATCGAGCAAATTGCCTGATATTTGAATGGGTTTAGTGTGTAGGGTAAATCTAAAATGTGGTCTCATCCGCACAAACCATGATTCGCTAGTGTCAACACCCACTTGGAGCAGTAGTTGAGGTTCTCCCCTGTTGGCAATTTTTTAAGGGAATAGATTGAAGTATATATGGGTCGAATCGGGTTAGGTCTAGACTTAATATTAATGTATTTTATTGTTGCTTAAGCTAAATCTGAAATATGAGTCTAAAATTTTGTTAAAGTTAATTAATATTTGTAAATGATTAACTCAAACTCATTTTAAGTTTACTCCTATTTTTTTTAAAAATAATAATATATTTATATTATTTTAATTTAATATTTAATAATTATATATATTTTTATTTATTAAAATTTTCTATATAATCATAAAATTTTTAATATTTATATTATTGTAGTATATAATACCATAATACTACTCTAGAATTTTGTATGCATTATAAATTACATTATATAAAAGACTTGAAAAAAAGACGTTGGGCCGAGCTCAAGCCTTAAGTATTTAAGGTTGAGCTCAATCTATATTTTAAATTGATTAAATTTTTTTATCTGAACTTATTTTTCGGATCTAATATTTTTGTTCAAACCTTTTGAAATTTTGGATGAGCTTTTAGGCTTGAACGAATAGTCCAACTCATAAATAGGCCTAGTTAAAATTAAAATATAATTTTTTTGAAAGGTTAACTATGAATTTATCATTTTAAAATGTAAAATTAAAATTAAAACTTTTAAGGGATTTTATCATGAACTTAAAATTTTGTAAATTTTAAAGTAGAGAAACAGAAATTATAATTTTTGAGAACCCTGGCCTATTCCTACACCACTCGATGCCACCCTATTGTTAACAGTAACACGTAACCTTTGGAGAAATAAAATTCTCTCCCTCAAATTTGTACTATTATTTAAGTTTTTGATTGAATTAGTGCGACCTTTAATTTAATCATTGATTTGACTAAGAAAGTTACAAAAATATTTTTTATAATTAAAATAATTTATATTATTCGATAATAATTTAATCTTTTATTTAAAAACAAATAAAAATATACGTATGGTGAGATTTAAGCCCAAAACAATCGCATTAGGAATACTTTTAATTTACCACTCAACTAAAGTTTTATTTTGATATTTTTATACATTTTAATTTTATTATGCAAACTTTATTACTTCCATTAATTGTGTATATATATATATTACTAATGTATTTGATTGAGTGATGTTACAAGTAAGAAGGATGCCAATTTTGTTGTGGGGTTTTTTATATTTTGATGGTGGAGTTCTATATATAAAAATTGGATTAATTATTATAATATACCCTTCAAAATTTTAAAATATGTTTATAAGGTATTTTACTTGTGGAACCTTTTACTCTTCTTATAGCAAATAATAGTAAAAAGGTATTTTTATTTTATCATCTCATTTATGAGGTTAAATTTATTAATATATATGTATATATATATATAAATTATTGATTTTTTAATAAAAAACATAGACTAGATTTTAGCCACTAATTAAACATTGGAATGTTGATTTGGGGTTGAAAGATGTTATAAATTATTGGGAGTTTGGGCTACGAAACCCAAATTTTAAGACAGCTATGGGCTCTCCCCTGCCCCAGGCTATGGTTCATTCATATTTCTCCACAAATTTCTATTATAGTGGATTTGATGATAAATGGTATGTTTTTTTTTTCTTTATTCTGAATTTAATATAAATATTTTTAATTTTTACCAGGATAAAATAAATAATTAGGTTAAATAATGTTTCAACTAAGAGTTTTTTCTTCCATTTTGAATATTTATTAGCTAAAAAGATTTAATATCTTATTATTATTATAAATATAGGGTTAGTATTTGGTACACTAACAATGTATTTTTTTATTCCACAAGCAACCTTAAAATGTTAAAACATTTGTTACACTACCAGTGGAGTTTTTGGACTTCATAAGTAGGATTAAGAGGTTGACAAATGTCTTATAGGAATATGGTGAAATATTAGTTTTTTCTAAAAAAGGCACATGAAAATTTTTTAAGGTTGCTTATAAAATAAAAAAGTATGCTACTAGTGTACGAGTAAACTTGATAATGGATTGGGCCAATGCAAAACTTGAGATTTATTTTTTAAGCTTGGGACCAATCCAAGTATAACCTAGATTAAAAATGCTAAACCTGAGTCCGATTTGCTTGAAATATTCTTTGGAGGGGTTAAAATTGAATTATAAAATTTTGAGTTCTCAAAATATAATATTACCATGTATTGATTTTTTAATCATAATTTTTAAAAGGACTAAATATTTTTCCATTTGAGGGGGCAAAATACAATTTACCACATTAACTTATAATTTTATCATTTATGAATGGATTGAATTATAATTTTTTAGTTTTATTGGGGCCCGGTCATTCAGATTCGCCTGACTCCCTAAATTAATATGGACAAAAAAAGAGAGAGACTAAATTGGAAAAAGCTACCAAAATTAAGGACTAAAAGTAACATTATCCCTTGCTATATTACAGAGGACACAAAAATTCAATAGTTTGAACTAGGATTAGCCTGCCACCGATTATATATATGCGCCCAATATATAATTGGTGAAAGAAAAAATATTATGAAATTAAAATAAAACAAAAAAAGGTTGTAAATAGTCTATAACCTTTAAACATTTATGAAAGTAATGAGTTTAAACCCCATTTATTATTAAAGATGCTTAATGTACGTGTTAATGAAACTATTAAATAAGTTCCTTTCATTTATGTTGCATTGAATGTCAATAACTTATATATAGCTCAGAGAAGACGTACTTTAAGTGGTACTTTTATTTAATTATTTTATTAAAAAACAATTAACAAAAACATTAAAGTCTAAAACCAACCCTCATTTTGTTAGTGTTGTTATTTTTATTTATTTATTTATTTATTTCGATTTTAAAAAAGAGAAATATTGTCATTGTATTTTTAGCCCGTTTTAAATTTATTGGAATTAAAAAGTAAAAAATATGGACAATTTTTGGTTATTTTGATTAATAAATTTTGAAAAGAAATTGGTATAATTAATTATCAAATTTGATTAATTAAGTTGGGGTAATAACGTTTCAACAAGCCAAAGGCCCTTCGAATCTTTTATTGGACGCAGACAAAGTAAGATCCCAGGAACATGGGAACTGCACTATGGTCTTTGGTCGTATTGCTGCTGTTTTTGTTTTTTTACATAAAGTTGATCATTCATGTCCTTTGAGCAAGACTTCATTAATCAACCTATCCAAATTCAACAAGGACGGTCCATCCAAACACGCGGCTCTTTCGGCTTTTCTCTTCCATTCCATGACGTTTTCCCTCATCTCCTCCCCTTTCCTTCCTTCCATCAACTCCCTCACCAGCTTCTCCACTTTCTCCCTCTTCACATTGTTGTCGATTTCCATGCCGATACCCCATTCATTACAAGCGAACCAACAATTCGTTTGTTGCTCCGCGAAGAACGGCCAAGAAACCATCGCCACCCCACTCGAAATGCTTTCCACAGTCGAATTCCACCCGCTGTGCGTCAAGAACCCGGCCACCGCGCTATGGTTCAGTACTTCCTCTTGCGGGCACCAGCTCGCCATGAAACACCGGTCTTTAGTTTCCTCGATGAACTCCGGCCGCAAAATGGCCGAATCCCCCCGTACCAAATCGGGCCTAATGATCCACAGAAAGGGTTTTTTACTATTAGCCAAACCCCAAGCGAATTCAACCATTTGATTCGCCGTCATCACCGTGATGCTCCCGAAATTAACGTAAACGACCGATTTGGGTTCTTTTAAATCCAGCCATTGAAGACATTGAGGCTCTTCTTTCCACAGGTTGGACCCCATGGAGATTAAAGGTGACGACGGTGGGATGTGGTTGAGGAGCAAGTGAAGGGGTCCAATGGTGTAAAATTTAGGGAAGATGGAGGAGAGAGCTTTGACGACATCATGTTCCAATTCATCGAAGGTGTTTACGATTATGGCGGAAGCTTTGGCAGCTCTGTCGCCCTCCGTCGCAAGGAAATTCAACATTATATCGTCTGGATTCGTTGTTCGAACAAAGCTTGGAAGGTCTCTTATGCGGATGTTTTTCATGCCCGGAATCCAGTCGATGACGGTATCCAAATACCCGTTTGTCATATAGGATTCATCTGCCCAATGAGGAAAAAATTGTTAGGGGTCAAATTAGGATTTCAGTCCTTTTACTATGCTAATATTCGAGATTTATTAAAGATGAATGCTTAAGGATGCATTTTTAGAAAAGTTTTACTTTCTACAATTTTAATTGTTAAAAGTGAGGCTATTTTACCATCTTACCTAAAAAAATTAATATTTATAAAAATGACCCTAATTTAAAAATATTCACCCAAATAACTTAAAATGAATAATAAAATTAGTTTATGGAAAGTAGATGGCTGGCACCACTATTTTTTCTATTAAAAAAATAATTTTTAAAATTTTAAACACTAGATGGCTAGTATCATGTATTTTTTTTTCAAAATTTTTTGGGGCGCTAGCACACTAATGACCAGCACCCCTTTAACTAATTAAAAAAATTATTTTTTTGGGGTGTGTGGTGCTTGCCAATGGCCAAAGTCACTCAACAAAAGGAATGGACATATTGCAACATTAGCCCTTCCTTGTTTTCCATCTTTTTTTATTTCCCAAGTTTAATTACATATTTTATATTTTAAAATAATATTGAACTACTTATCATGCTTTTTAATTATTATTGCATCACTCACATTATTAATAAATTAAAAATTAATTTAAATTTAATATGTACAATTAAATTAGATTTTTTGATAAAATTAGAACCTACTTTAATAATTTTCATCTTTTATAATAATTCAAACAAACATTGCTAAATTATTGTTTCTTTTATTTTAAAAATAACGAGCAATATATTTATAAATTTAATCTATAGACGTTATTTCTAAATATTATTTTATAAATATATTACTAGTTATTTTTAAAATAAAAGAAATAATAATTTAGAAATGTTTATTTGAATTATTATAGAAGACGAAAATTATAAAAGTAGGTTCAAATTTTATAAAAAATCTAATTTAATTGTGCATATTAAATTTAAATTAATTTTTAATTTATTAATAATGTGAGTGATGCAATAATAATTAAAAACATGATAAGTAGTTCAATATTATTTTAAAATATAAAATATGCAATTAAACTTGAGAAATAAAAATGATGGGAAAATCAAGAGGGGTTAATAATGCAATATGCCCATCTCTTTTGTTGAGTGACTTTGGCCATTTGTTGGCAAGCACCACGCACCCAAAAAAAATAAAATTTTTAATCAGATAAAGGGGTGCCAGCCATCAGTGTTCCAGCACCTTAAATTTTCTTTTTGAAAAAAAAATGCATGGGTACTGGCCATCTAGTGTCCAAAACCCCAAAAATTATTTTTTAATAAAAAAATAATAGTACTGACCATCTAGTTTCCATAACCTAATTTTACTAATTTTGAATTAGGGTCATTTTTATAAATATTAAATTTTGTTAAGTGAGATGGGTAAAATAGCCTAGATGAAGTGAAGTTTTGTCACTATTATTCTACCACTGCCATATGAAAATTGAGTGAATCACTCAACTAATAATAAATATGCATAAAAATAAAATGTTTAAGGCTATTTATTATAAAAGGGTAAACTACACCCATGGTCACTTTTGTTTACCTTAGGTTACATTTCAGTCACTTAGGTTTGAAATGTTACATTTTAGTCACTTACGTTATTGTGTTGTAACATTTTAGTCACTGAGCCGTTAATTGTCGTTAATGGTGTAATGGTAAGCTGACGTGTCACGTTAAATCATTATTTCAAACAAAATCTTTAGGTTAAATTATACATTTGGTCCCCATAATTTTTCGTTTTGAGCAATTTAAATTTTTTTATGTTCTTTTAACTTTCTTTCTTTCTTTTTTTTTTTTTTTTCCATTCTCTTCTACTTCTCCCTCTGTTTTTCTACCTTCTTTATTTCTTTTAACATACCAGGAAGTCTAATTGGTAGTGAAAAAAGAAGCATGGTATGGGTTTATGGGTTTTGGTTATAGGCAAATGATGGCAGTCGACTTCCTACTTCTTTTTTCATTGCCAATTCGACTTCCTAATATGTTAAAAGAAATGAGAAATGTATGAAAATAGAGGGAGAAACAAAAGAGAATGGAAAAAAAGAGGAAAGTTTAAAGAACATAAAAGAAAAAAAATTAAATTACTTAAAACGAAAAAAATATGAGGATCAATTGTATAATTTAACCTAAAATTTTGTTTGAAATGATGATTTAACGTGCCACGTCAGCTTACCGTTACACCATTAACAACAATTAATGGCTTAGTGACTAAAATGTTGCAACATGATAACGTAAATGACTAAAACGTAACATTTCAAACATAAGTGACTAAAACGTAACCTAAGGTAAACAAAAGTGACCATGGGTGTAGTTTACCCATTATAAAAATATATGAGATTTATAAAAATTTCATTAAATTAAAATAATAAGAAATATTTCAAATTTCAAGAAACTAAAACATATTTACATCTTTTAAAACAATTTACTTAAGAAAACTTAATCCAGTAAATATTTAATCGTATTACCGATATGGGCTAACTAATAACAAGATTAAAGTACTAATTAATAACAATATTAAAATAAGAGAACTAAATATGTGAAATTAAAATATAAGGGTTAAATCTCAAATTTATAGCATTACGGAGGGACAAAACTCAAATTTAACCAAAAAAGTTTGAAAGAAAAACCAGACAGTTTTGTACCTTTCAATGGTGTAAAACCCTCATCAATAAGCCGTCGGTAATGGCAATAAGCCAAGAAACCACAAGCACTGGGTGTCCAAAACAACACACCGGGAATCCCTAACTCTTTAGCCGCCTCGAGAGTGAACGACATGCACCCATCGGCGACGATACAAGTGACCGGCGGGACACCGGAAGTAGCATTTAGCTTAACAAGGAGTCGGCGAAAGGGAGCCAAACAATGCTTGCTAGTGGAGTCAGAAAGCGCGGGGATGTCTTGCGTGGCGTCGATGTCCGGCGGAGGAAGGCCGTCGGGGATTGTCCCAAACCGGAAGTCAGGCAAGCCGTCGAGGGCGTGGGGGCCCCTGGATTTGAGCAAGCGTTTGTGGTTGTACTCGGTGTTGACGAAAGTGATGTGGAAGCCTTTGAAATGGAGGAGTTTGGCCACTTTGAGCATCGGATTTACGTGACCTTGTGCGGGGTAGGGGATGCATACTGCATGGGGCTTGTTGGGTAACGAAATGGGTGCCATATTTTCTCTCTTTCTTCCTTGGTATGCCTTACAACAATGGTGGAAACCTAGCTTTAAAGGAAGCACCAAGTGTTTAAGCCATATATTTTAGTGATTGAAATTATTTATAGGGTTAATTCAACTATGTTGTCCTCAAACTATGAGTCAAATTTTAAGTTGACCCCAAAATTTAGATCATTCCAATTGAATTTCAGACTAGAGTATCATTCACTTACTTGCCAACTTGGATTTGGTTTGGTACATCTTTTAATCATGTATGAATTAATCACATATTAGATATACATTAAATATAAAATATAATTTAATTGGAATGATACTTTGGTTGGAGGATTTAATTGGATTCGATCATGTGCTTTATTTTTAATTTTAAAAATATAATTTAAAAACACAACAGATCACTATTCTTATAAAAAAAAATAGGAAAAGTCAAAGATTTGAGATCTAATTAAAATATTTCAAATACAGCTAGCTATGTAGTTACTGTGATCAAGTATCATTAAAGCACGAGAAATAGATGATTACATATTGTTATCCAGATTGTCTCACCCTTTTCTTATTAGTTTAAAGGAAGATTAGTTCCATATTTTATCCAATTTTATATTTTCCAGATCTAGATTAAGGAAATTAAGCTCTCTAGCACTAAATGGACACATGAAGACCACCAATACTATATATAATTTATTATCATAAACTACTAAAAAAATTAGTCTCTCTACTTTATTTTATCCGTCTTTATATTTTATGAAGATTGAGAAATTGGTCCAATTAGATACTATTGTTAACCTTATTATGAAATTGTTGACCTGTAAATCTATATTTCAACAAATATATCTAAGGTGTTTATCTGCAGTTGTTTATTGAATAACACAACAGTTACTGGAAGTGCTTGCTGGAATTGGTCACTACGGCTTAACACTGCAAAAAACTGTGCAAGCAAAAACACAAGGAACACCAAGGTTTCTTTACGCAGTCCCTACGTCTGTGGAGCTTAGCTTAGCGAATAATTCTATTATATTTAATCCACAATACAAGTCACTCACACTCTATTACTCTCAAAGTATAGAGATCTCACCTTTAAATCCTCCCACTGAGAATTTAATTTAAGCAATAAACACTAAAGGTTTACAATTCAGTTTGCGCTCTCACACAAAACAATTCCTCAATGAACAAATTTAGTGTTCTCAATATGCTCACATACATGACCTAGACAAGTCATCTCAGCTTACTGACATACTAATTGAATGAATGCAAATCAAGTCATTGAAAATAACTATTACAACACATTCAATAAAAGCATAATGTGATGAATATATGAGCTTCCAAAACCAACATCACAATCTCAATCAATTCTCCATGAGACAAGGGTTGTCTTGATTCACTCAAATCCAATCCAATATTTAGCTTGGTTTCTATAGATATCAACAAAATAACTTGTCTAAAGATTTTACTTCATTAAGTTGCTAACTCAAATATGATAAAAGTAACTTCTCCATCTTAGTGGTAGATTGCAACGGATATTGCTGAGTGCTATTCAGCTCATTGCAACACACTTTACCTCAATATAACAAATGTACCAAAATCAACAATTCAACCTTTTTTTTCTAATAACAATTCAATAATTTATATAAAAAATTATAGTTCAAATAACAAATTTTAATTTTCAAAATTGAAAAACTTGCATCCAATTGCAAGGCCGGTTAAAACATTATAGTAATGCTTCTTAATACACGATACCTTATTTGATTTTATTTAGTTTAAAGTGTTTTATATTTTAGGAATTCGAATTCCAAGTTATTATCTTCAAATATTTACTAAGCTCAAAACATGATTTAATTTAAAATTTAGGTACACTTAAAACTAGAAATCACTTTGCATTAAATTATAGGGTAAACTATTTAGTTGGTCATTCAATTTTTAGGGAGTTTTTATTTTGGTCACTGAAAATGAAATCTTTGTAATTTCGTCACTCAACTTTTAAGGCACTTTCATTTTAGTCACCCAACCGTTAAATCTTTAATGGCGGTTAACTGTATACGCTATACCATGTTTTCAATTTTATTTTGGTCACCTAACTTTTAGGCCACTTTCATTTTGGTCATAGAAAAAAAATCATTTTTTAAAGTATTGATTGGGGTAAAAAAAATTAAGGATTAAAGTGAAAATAGTAGAAACTAAAATAATGTATTAAAAAATTGTCAAATTGTACTTGTTTATCACATTGCTGAAAATTCTAAATTTCTTCTTTTTCAATATTGAAATTTAAATTTCAAAACGTAAAATCAATTAAATTTAATTGTTGAAAATTTGTATCCCATGATAATATTAATCGATTTGTTACTATAATATTAAAATTAATTAAATTAATCTCCTTTTAAAATTTAAAATTTTATTTTATGTTTACATATTATTCTTAATGAAATCAACTCAATAACTCATATTTAATAATTGTCTACAAAACTTAAAATTATTTTAATTATATAATTTTGAATCTTCCATACTAAGCTAAAGCAAAGAAAAGTAATCTCTCTACTTTAATTTATCCGTCTTTGTATTTTATGAAGATCGAGAAATTGATCCAATTAGATACTATTGTTAACCTTGTTATGAAATTGTTGACCTAAAAATCTATATTTCGACAAATATATGTAAGGTGTTTCTACCTATAATTGTTTACTGAATAATATAACAGTTAATGGAAGTGCTTGATGGAATTGGTCACTATGGTTTGGCACTATGAAACACCGTGCAAACGAAAACACAAAGAACACAATAACTGAATCATACTCTACTACTCCTCAAGTATAGAGATATCACTTTTGTATCTAAAAACTAGAATACTCACCTCTAAATCTCACTGAGAATTAGGTAGTAAACACTAACCCTATGTTTGCTTGGATGGAATTGTGATTCCATTTTGGGGACTATTTTGGTTCACAGAATACTAATCTTCATTTCGACAGAATTCCTTAAAAATGCTGAATGGTCATTCAACACTTAACCCATGGAATGGCTATTCAACAAATACAGGGAATAGCTTAAAATTTTTTTCTTCCTAGTGTACCCATAAAAAAAAAAAATCACAAATTTACAAGCTTATATTTGACAAAAACCTGGGGACGTTATTCTTTCACCATTTGCTTCCAAACTTTCACTTTTCATCTTTTTATCGAGTTAAGGGAAATGAAAGCTCAAAACGCTTGAAGTCGTCTCTAGATAAGCATCAATTTCCATGGGAGAAGATTCAAGCATCTTGGAAACTGAACAATATGGATCTTTGATACTTAAGTTTGATTTGAGTTTTTGAGGTTTTTTTTCTTAAACTGTTTAAGAACTTGAAAACTAAAAAATATGAGTCTTTGATGCTTTTCTCTGTTAATCCCCACTTATCTGAATCCCTTTCTATTAATCATTTAATTTTGTTTTTGTTTTTGTTTTTTTATTTTATTTTTGGGTTTGTCTTTTGTTTTCAGTAATTGACGGTGGTTTGAAAGCAATATTAGGTTAAAGGATTTTCTTCAAAAGCCAGGTGTTTTCAGAATTGAGATCTAAGGTTTTTTTTTTTTTTTTAATTTTTCTATTTTTGTAAATAAAATCAACTTAAGGGGTGTTTTTTTATACCTCAAAAGCTTGGTTTTTTATGGTTATCTTGGATTTAAAGGGGTTGTCTATTTTAAACAAAAACTTCCTTAATCCTTTTTTGGGTTTTTGAAACCTGTTCTTAAATTTTGAGAACCAGAGCAGCCGTATTCATCTACGCGCAAGTGATTGAGAACCATTCTCCATCTAGGAAGGATGGAATGGACCTTAGAAGAGAGGAGTAGTTGCAAAGTCATATTGTTCTTTTCTTCAAGAGCTTGGAATGAAGCTTAAAGTGTAAGTGCAGGGGCTAACTTGATGAGATGCTAATTGCTTTCCAATATATCACCAATTAGGTCCTTAGTTTTTGCAATTCTCAGGTTGTTTCGCATAATATTGCTTTTGAAGCATTAATTTTCGTTTTGTGTTTTATTATGTGTAACATTTTTTTAAGTGGTGATTGAAATATTTCAATTAATTATTTCAAATTGAAATATTTCACATATAATAATATTTGAAATATCATAGTCTTTGGTTGTATTGCTGCTGTTTTTTTTGGCATAGTTGTCGAAAATATCCTCAACGTTTATGGGTTCTTGGATTTTTGTTTTGGATTGACACTTTTAACGTTACGATTTTTCAAAAATCAGCCCAATTTTAACAGGAAACATGAGTTGGTGGCGTGCCATCTAAGCACGAGGTGACGTCATTAATAAACAAAATTGTTTAACACTTTTTTTTTTCCCATTTTGTTTAACACTTCTCTTTCAAGAATAAATATGCTAATTCAATCACTTCCTTCAATGTCTTCGAAACAACCTGCAATTGTTCATTACAAAGAGCATTTTTTTTGAAAAGCAAGTATGGGTCGACAATTCCGATAAGCACGAAGGGGTTTGCTCCAGTTTCAAAATTATCATCTTCCACCTATCAGAAACCCTTTCACTTCCCTTGCCTTATTAACTGCCATCGGAACAATCTTTTTGCGCATGCAACTATCTTTCATTCTATTGACAAAATCTGAAGAAAAGAAAGAAAAAACCCAGAATAAACCTAACCATTAACAATCCACATAGATCATAAATAGAGCAATGTAACAAAGGCATGAAACTGGGGATAAAAAAAAGTACTGACCTTATCCATGAAAAAAGGGCCAACCCATTTAAGAAAAACAACAACTAATAACCCTAGAAAGGTAAGTAAAATTTTCAACTTTTCCTCTCTCATTATCATTGTCATCATCATTGAAAGTGATTGAATTTTCAGAACAAGAGCTGAAATTTCTCCTATTTGGTTAGTGAGAAAATTAGAGAAGTGAATCAATAAATGGGTAGATGAATTGAAAAGCAAAGGGTATCAAATATACCAAAAGTAAGCAAACCTAAACCAAACAAAGCAACTTTTGATTTTCCTTGTTTTTTATTAATTAAAAAAATAAAACTCTAAAATGGGATACAATAATGGGTCCTCTTTTTTCTTTTTACAACGGTGAGTACTCTTTTTACAACTGTGAGGAGTGAGAGGAAAGGGAGAGGTGGTGGGGGTTGGAACAATGAGGAGTAAGAGGAAGGCGACGGCGATGGGGGTTGGACACAACGGCGACAGTAGTTAGAGGGGAAGAGAGAAAGAGGAGAAGAAAGAAAATTGAAACAAAATAAAAAAAAAATGTTAAACAATTTAGTTTATAGATGGCTTCACCTAATACTTGTATGTCACACCAAATAGGCTACTTAGTTGACCTACGACTAACTCACATTTTTCGTTACAACTGAGCTGATTTCTAAATAATCATAACGTTGAGTGTGCGAATCTAAAAAAATAATAATTAATAACTCAAACCCATAAACTTGAAGGTATTTTCCACAATTATTATTATTATTTAAATAAAGTTGATCATTCATGTCCTTCGAGCAAGACTTCATTAATCAACCTATCCAGATTCAACAAGGACGGTCCATCCAAACACGCAGCTTTTTCAGCTTTTCTCTTCCATTCCATGGCGTTTTCCCTCATCTCCTCCCCTTTCCTTCCTTCCATGAGCTCCCTCACTAGCTTCTCCACTTTCTCCCTCTTCACATCATGGTCGATTTCGATGCCGATACCCCATTCATTACAAGCAAACCAACAATTCGTTTGTTGCTCCGCGAAGAACGGCCAAGAAGCTATCGCCACCCCACTCGAAATGCTTTCCAACGTTGAATTCCACCCGCTGTGTGTCAAGAACCCGGCCACCGCGTTATGGTTCAATACTTCCTCTTGCGGGCACCAGCTCGCCATGAAACACCGGTCTTTAGTTTCCTCGATAAACTCTGGCGGCAAAATGGCCGAATCCCCCCGTACCAAATCGGGTCTAATGATCCACAAAAAAGGTTTTTTACTATTAGCCAAACCCCAAGCGAATTCAACCATTTGATTCGCCGTCATCACCGTGATGCTCCCGAAATTAACATAAACGACCGATTTGGGTTCTTTTAAATCTAGCCATTGAAAACATCGAGGCTCTTCTTTCCACAGGTTGGACCCCATGGAGCTTAAAGGTGACGACGGTGGGATGTGGTTGAGGAGCAAGTGAAGGGGTCCAATGGTGTAAAATTTAGGGAAGATAGAGGAGAGAGCTTTGACGACATCATGTTCCAATTCATCGAAGGTGTTTACGATAATGGCGGAAGCTTTGGAAGCTCTGTCGCACTCCGTCGCAAAGAAATTCAACATTATATCGTCTGGATTCGTTGTTCGAACAAAGCTTGGAAGGTCCCTTATGCGGATGTTTTTCATGCCCGGGATCCAGTC
Organism: Gossypium raimondii; assembly: GCF_025698545.1. Lineage (NCBI taxonomy): Eukaryota > Viridiplantae > Streptophyta > Magnoliopsida > Malvales > Malvaceae > Gossypium > Gossypium raimondii. The sequence continues at coordinate 6,369,955 of NC_068577.1, forward strand.
GATGACGGTATCCAAATACCCGTTTGTCATATAGGATTCATCTGCCCAATGATGAAGAAATTGTTAGGGGTCAAATTTAGAGTTCGGTCCTTTTACTATGCCAATATTCGAGATTTACACCTGTAATTTGGTATAATTTTGTTTTTATTTTATTTTTATAGTATTATTAATTAGTTGAAATTATTAACACGATCATTTCACTTAAAATACTGATGTGGAGTACTTTTAAAATGAATGCTTAAGGATGCATTTTAGAAGAAAAATAATTGATTTTTTATTTTTATTTGTCACGATTTTAGTTGTTAAAAGTGATTAAGTGAATTTTGTCACTATTATTCTGCCACAAAATTAATGCCATATGAAAATTGAGTGAATCAATAAACTGATAATAAATATGCATAAAGATAAAAGGATTAAAGGTTTTTTATTAAAATATTAGAAATAATGTAAAAAAATTCAAATTTCAGCCTAAAACATCTTTTAAAACATTTTACTCAAGAAAACTTTAATCAAGTAAAATTTAATTTTATTAATAATATGGACTAACTAATAAGAATAAATCAAATATCTGGAAATTAAACTATAAGGATTAAATCTTAAATTTATAGCATAGTAGAGGGACAAAAGTCAATTTTAACCAAAAGAGTTTGAAAGAAAAACCAGAGTTTTGTACCTTTCAATGGTGTAAAACCATCATCAATAAGCCGTCGGTAATGGCAATAAGCCAAGAAACCACAAGCACTGGGTGTCCAAAGCAACACACTGGGAATCCCTAACTCTTTAGCCGCCTCAAGAGTGAACGACATGCTCCCATCGGCGACGATACAAGTGACCGGCGGGACACCGGCATTAGCATTTAGCTCAACAAGGAGTCGGCGAAAGGGAGCCAAACAATGCTTGCTAGTTGAGTCACAAAGCGCGGGGATGTCTTGCGTGGCGTCGATGTCCGGCGGAGGAAGGCCGTCGGGGATTGTCCCAAACCGGAAGTCAGGCAAGCCGTCGAGGGCGTGGGGGCCCCTGGATTCGAGCAAGCGTTTGTGGTTGTACTCGGTGTTGACGAAAGTGATGTGGAAGCCTTTGAAATGGAGGAGTTTGGCCACTTTGAGCATCGGGTTTACGTGACCTTGTGCCGGGTAGGGGATGCATACTGCATGGGGATTGTTGGGTAATGAAATGGGTGCCATGTTTTATCTCTTTCTTCCTTGGTGTGCCTTACAACAATGGTGGAAACCCTATCTTTAAAGGAAGCACCAAGTGTTTGAGCCATATATTTTAGTACATGAAATTATTTATAGGCTTAATTCTACTATTGGTCCTCAAACTATGAGTCAAATTTTAAATTGACCCCAAAATTTATATCATTCCAATTGAATTTCAGACTAAGGTATCATTCTAATTATGTTCAACAATCATCTTAGCCTTAATTGTCAACTTGGAGTTGGCTTGGTTCATCTCTTAATAATGTATGAATTAATAAATATGTTTATACATATTAGATTCAAGCTGATATTCAGATCTAATAGGTAGATTGCCAAAAACGTTTGATTGAAATGATTGTTTGGTTTGAAGATTCAATTGGATTGTTTAAATTTTAGGAACCAATGTAAAAAATGATTTATGGTTTGGAGATGTTTAATACACGTAGGTTGTTGATACTTACTATTGTTGTTTTTAAATGAATCATTAGTTAATGGAAATGCTTGATGGAAGTGGCTCTATTGTACAAGCCCATTTTGCTCGGGCCCAATAAAAATAAATAAATAAATAAATAAATAAATAAATAAACACACAGTCCATTTACAACAATGGGCCCAAACATTAAAAAAATATGGCCCAAAAAAAATATGGCCCAAACCCGATGAAAAACTAGGGTTTCAGAACCCTAGTCCCTCCTATGTACGCCGCATCCATCTGCTGCCACCACCTGCTTCTGACACCTGCGCCACCTGCTCCGCCTAATACCGCCTGCAAAGAAAGAGCAAACACGTAACCAAGCACAAGAAAACAACAAGGAAGAGACAAGGAAAATATAAGTAGAAAACAAAAAAAAAATATTTTGTATTTCGGCTATAAAAGCCATAATCGAACGCTTGTAAGTAGGTTCCCCTTTTTTACGAACATTAAATAAAAAACAAAAATAGAGCAGATTTGAGAGGTTTTTTACTTTCTTGTTCGAATCCTTTTTATTTTTCCATTTTTTTTATTTTTTTTACATACTAAATAATAAAATAAAATGGGGAAAGAGGCTTACCGGAGATACCTCGCAATCGCGCCGTCGGTAGGTGGTTCTCCGTCGTTGGCCCGGATCTGAAAAGGGGGATTATGAGCCTCTATCTCGGCGCTTATGGGGGTTCAAAGACCCAATTTTTCAAATCGCCCGAAAGCTGGGCTTTAAAAGCCCTTCGTCGTGCTTCGTTGGCCGTCGGTTTAGTGGCGGTGCGGCGGACGGATGAACGGCGGTGAGAAGCCGGATCGTCAGAGGGCATTGGGGCTTGAGGGGGTTCTCTGTTTTTTTTTTTATTATTTTAAAGCTGATTTGAATGAAATTTAGGGTTTTTTTTAGTTTTTATAAATATTTGAAACGGCGTCGTTTGGACCATGGTTACCAGTGCCAAAACGACATCGTTTGGCTCCTTGACCCGTGCGCGCGACCCGACCCAGCTAGGGGATCCGGGCGTTTTTGAGCTAAGGGTCTATTTACCCTTTTAGCCTTCCGTATTTCTCCCATTTTATAATTTGGTCCCTTTTGTTAGATTCCTTTTATTTTTTAATTTTGCCTTAGAATTTTATTTTGATTTCATTTGAGTCCCGTGTAAAGCGTTGCGTTTTGGAGGGAGGGGATATTTTCCCATTTAGTCCCTCTTTGTTATTCGCGCACTCTATTCGGTCCTTTTCTTTTAATTTATTTGCGGATTTGTCCCTAATTTCTATTTTAAGTTCAAATTAGTCCTTTTTTATTATTTTCATTAAATTAATTAATTTTAATCATTATTATTACTCCTATTACCACTGTTTTTATTATTACTCATATTATTATTTTTATTCTTACTATTATTATTATTATTATTATTATTATCATCATCATCATCATCATCATCATCATCATTAGTTACTCATTTGTACCTTTTTTAATTTTAGATTTAATTATATATATATATCTTTGATTTACATATATATATATATATACATACTTATATATCTTTTATCTTTTATAATTTTATTCATTTTCTCAATTCATTTGTCTATTTACGTTTATTATTATTATTATTCATTTTCTTTTTAGAATGTTTTAATATTATTTGTTTGTATATTTGTTTTGTATATTATGGATTTGTCCTTTTATTTATCTTATTTTGTTGTTGTTGTTCGTATTATCTATACACCATCGTATTCATTATTGTTTTGCTATGTATATCAACAATGTCATCCGTTTTCGTATTCTTTTTATCACAACATCGTGTCTCATTTTACTTAATATGTCAAATTTTTTTCTAAATAAATGGCATTTCGTATGTTTAGATTCGAGAAGGTCGTACCCTAACTTACTAGGTTTCGATTTTCATGATGAATCTAAATACACGAGTCTTTTTCCAAACCTAAACTTTAAACGATCTCAGAAATTAAGAAAAGATCTAGTCCTAACTTACTGGGCCTGATCCCTTTTTTAATCCAAGATAGCTAAATATCTTTTAAATAAGTAAAATTTCTATATTCATTCGCGCATCGGGAATTCAAGACATTGTGTCCTAACTTACTGGATATAATTCTTTTTCTCGATTAACGTGAAATATGCCATTTTCTTGCAAATTTTCAACATTTCAATAAAGGACCGTATTTTAAATTTCTTTAAAGTTTTCAATCTTCGACACTAAGACATTAATTAATCAACTAGCTAGGTACCAATTTTGGGCGATACGAGGGTGCTAATCCTTCCTCGTACGTAATCGACTCCCGAACTCATTTTTCTGAATTTCGTGGACCAAAATCGTTGTTTTAATAAAATTAAATTGTTTATTAGAAACAACCACTTTACGAGGTGACCCGATCACACCTCATCAAAAAGGATCGGTGGCGACTCCCATTTTAATTTTCATTTTCAAAATCCAAGTCGACCCCGTTTTATCAAAAAAAAATGGTGTCAACATCTATGACTTGGCATTGCAAAAAACTGTGTAAACAAAAACAAAAAGAACACCAATATTTCTTTATGCAGTCCTTATGTATGTGGAGCATAACTCAGTGAGTAATTGCTCTATCTTTAATCTACAATAAAACAAGTGGATCACATTATAACTTCCCAAATGTAGAGATATCACTCTTGTACCTAAAAACCACTCACCTTAAAATCCTCCCACTGAGAATTGAATTTAAGCAATAAACACTAAAGGTTTACAATTCAATTTGTACATTGACACAAAACAGTTTCTCAATGAACAAATTTAGTTCTATCAATATGCTCACATACATGACCTAGACAAGCCTCTTAACATATATCAATCTCGGCTTGCTAACATAGTAATTGAATGTATACAAAACAACTCCTTGAAAATAGTTATTACAATACATTCAATAAAAGCATAATTTGATGAAGATATGACCTTCCTCAACATTACAATCTTGACCAATTCTCCACAAAACTAGGGTTGTCTTGATTCACTTGAGCCTAATCCAGTCTTTAATAGCCACATATTGGTTTCCATAGATAAACTATAATATCTTCAAAATATAAGCACAATAACTAGTCCAAAAAATTTGCTTCATTAGATTGCAGTGAACATTGTTGAGTGCCACTCTATTCATTGCAACACGCCTTTCCTCAATATAAGGAATTAGCAAAATTCAACAATTCAAAATATTTTTTCTAATAACAATTTATATAAAAAAAGAAAACAAATAAAAAAAGAGTTCAAATTTACGTGTTTACTAACAAAATTTCTAAAGTATAAAAATCAAAATTATACCTTAATATAGCATAAATTGTGATATATGTAAGTTTGTCTTCTTGTACTGTGCATATTGAAGAATTTATGTACTTTTTCATTTCTAAAAAATGGATTGATTGTTTACAGATTTTAATAATATGATAATTTGAGTATGAAATCCAAAACACTAAAAAATATGTTGTTTTAAAGAATAAGGCATATATGATAAAAACTAAAGTTGATTTTAATCCAACAATTCAAAGTATAACCTGAAATCAACGTTCACAAGTTTTACAATCATTATTAAAATTTGATTGCCGAAAAAATAAAAATAATCTATTAATATTTTAAATAACTTACAAGGCCGGTTAGAACATTGTTATTGTCCACAAAATACCTTATTTAATTTTGATACCTTTATATATTTATTTTGCTTAAAGAGATCCAATCCAAATTATGATCAAATGTTCACTAGAAATGATTCATTATGTTCATTAAATACGTAAATTATCTAGTTAGTCACCCGATTTTTAGGGTGTTTTTATTTTGGTCACCCAAAATGAAATCATTGTAGTTTTGTCACTCAACTTTTAATATGCTTTTATTTTAATCATCAAACCGTTAAATCTCTAATGGCGGTTAACTGTACACGTTTCGAAACCACAAATCTGACGAGTAAGTTCGTAAATATTAGAGTCAATTATGATATTATATTGAATTTTGGTTTGATAATTTTTGGTAATTGAATGAATATTTAAGTACAAGTTGGTTGTCCCTAAAGTCAAGTGGTTTTGAAAAATGATGTTTCGGGACTTCATTTCTGTAAATTGAGCTTGTAAATATTTTTATTAAATATTTACGGAGTGATTATATAGGTATATTAAAATTTAGTTAGAAAATTTTAACGTTTAGATAGATAATTAAGTAAAAAGACTAAATTGTAAAAATCACAAAACCAATCGTTATTAGTTTAAAAGGGTTAATTGATTACAAAAACATAATTGAATGGATTTATATGATAATTTAACCATACTTAAAATGTTGGACGGTATGTATATATGCTTTAGTTTAAAAATATGTAAATTAATGGCATTTTGGTAATTAAATAAAAAGATAAAGTAAGATAAAATAATAAAATAAATATCATCTTCATTTTTCATTGTGGATGACCGAAACTCCATTGTTGGGTTTGAAGATTCGGCTAAGTCGATTTGAATTCTGTTTTTCATAATTTTTATGTTTTTAAGATCATTGCAGCTTAATTTAACTAATTCGTACCACCGCTTTCAAAACTGTTAAATATTTCTAAACTTGTCATTGAATCTTATATGTTTTGATAGAAATGGTTGGATTTGGAAGCTATGAAATATTTAAGGACTATTTGATTAAGTAAATTTTGTTAATTTTTTATTTAGGGACTGTGTTGTTAAAATAGTAAAAATTCTTGAAATTATTGTGAGATTGTGATAAATGTGGGATAAATAGGGATTATATAAAATTCAACTAGCATTGAATTGGTTAAATGGTGATCAATTTAAAAGTTTCGGGTTTAGGGACTAAATTGAATAAAAGTATAAAGTTTAGGGGTACTTTTTAAATTTATATTAAAAGGGCTTATACGTTTAAGTGTAAATGTTTGAAATGTTTGAATGGATTAATTGAATGAAAACTATTTTTTAGATCAAGAAACAGACAAACGGACTCGAATCGTGGAAAAGTTAAATTAATGGATTATTCGTCGGCCTTCTTTTCGCAATCGTTTTTGTCTAGGTAAGTTCGTTCTTCTTTCTATAGTTACAAATTGTTGTTAACTATGGTTAATTATATATATTGTTAAAATGGAAATCAGACTAGTTGGTATTTAATTGAATTTTGCGATAATTCTGATGGATCGAGTAAAAGTCTCATACATGATATTTCTAAATGATTCCCGTTCTGGACCGAACTCCAACATTTGTTACGGACTTGGATATACATGTGACACAAATTTAGCCTGGACTGGTAATCCGTTGTCATTTTAAAGGTTTAGCCTGGACTGGTAACCTTACATGTATACATAGCCCTGGCCAGACTATTTTCTGTGTTGTTACTGGTGTAGCCCAGATGGGTAACCTGACACATATATTTCTGTATCTAATTGGCTCATATGAGCATCATCTATTTCCTGGACTTATGTATTAAGTTCTTTTACAAAGTTTCATCGGAAAAACAAATATTGTGCAATGATAAATTGTTTCATTAAAATGGATAAAAAACGAATTCTAAATATCCATATATTGTTGTTTACTGACTTGGAATTGTTGTGTTAAGGTTAACACTTTGAAATGGCTATACAAAATGATTATATGAATTGGTTATCTGAAATGGTTATGTGAAATGATTAAAAGAATTGGTTATATGAATAAGTTATACGAGAACAAATAAATGAAATACCTATATGAAGCGGTTATATAGAAATAATTATATGAAGTGTTATATGAAATGTTTATATGGATAGATATGTAAGAAGGGACATTTGAAATGAACACTTAAAATGGAAATGTGAATTGTTAAATGAATAAATATTGAATGAATGGTGTATCATATGTGTTTACTTGTATATTTTTATGACATGATAAAGTTATAAGTTTCGTATATGTGAACTCACTAACCTGGTGAGACTTGTGATATGTATAGGTTAATAATGAACTCATGGCCTTATTTATAAATTTTAATTGCAACAATGTTTAAGTTACAACCTTTACGGTAAGTTAAAGTTTAATTTTAATACGTTCTTACTAAGCAAATATTTGCTTACATCCGTTGTGTTGTTTTTCCCGTAGATCGTCAAAAGTTTCTGTCGGTTGGAAGTTCAAGTCAGAGCTCACACTATCCATTTATCGACTTGCTATAAATTGTGATTGATTTAGGTTATAAGTGGCATGTACTAGGAATTCAAATTCACATGTTATTAGACATGTTGTTCCATGCTTTTTGTTATGTGATGTTGTGGTTGTGTTTATTTGGCTCTTTTTGTATGTTTTAACTATATGTATATAGGTGGTAAGATTCATACCTTTCCAAGTTTGGTTTTGATTGTGGTTTAAAGTTATGAAATGCTTGATAGATACATGTTTTGTGTTTTGGGAAATGATGTATGTGATTTGGATTTTAAATGTTTGAATTGTGGTAGTAATGAGGGTACATTGATTAGGCACTTAGGTTCAATGTTTTTAGTATGTTTTTGACATGTTTGAATGTGTTTTGAATTTGTGGAAATGGTTGGAAATGGTTGGGTTTGATACCTAAGAAATGGTGTTTGAAATTACTTGTTTTTGAAGTCATTTTGGTTGCACACGTCTGGGACACAGTTTGCCACATGGCAGTGTACCTCACACGGCCTCCTCACATGGCCGTGTGCCTTATTGATTTTTAGGTACATGTTTTTCCACACGGTATCAGGCTATTCACGGCTCTGGAGACACGGTCGTGTGCCCCTAACTTCGAACTGTACACGGTTTTGCCACATGACCTGGGCTCTGTTACATGGCCATGTGATCCTTGTTTTCAAATTTTTCCACATTTTTCTATTTTGTTTTAGATTAATTCATGTTTGTTTCCAAACTACTTTTAAGGTCTGTGGACCCGATTTAAGTTCCGTTTTCACATATATGCTATGAATAATGATTGACTATTGATTTATGATGATTAAAATTGAGCTCTGAATTGTTTTGATTTATAATTGAACTAAAATTTTGGAAATGCTGCAAATTAATCCTAGTTAAATTCTGGATGGTATTTGAGCATACATAATCTGAGAAATGACGTATTTGTTAATCATAAATTGAATTGATTATGTTTGTATGATTTTTGTTAAATTTGAGCAATAATTTTGCATTTATGAAGTATTCTATGTTTATTTTTGGATAATCAATGTGATTTGAATGTGTTCTATTCCGGTTATCACTGTAGCATTCTAAAAACTCGAGTCTAATGACCGAATCGGGTTATGGGTGTTACATTATATCATGTTTTCGCTTTTATTTTGGTCACCCAACTTTTAGGTCGTTTTCATTTTGATCACCATAAAAAAAAAATCCATTTTAAAGTATTGATTGGGGTAAAAAATAAGGATTAAAGTGAAAAAATGGTAGAAACTAAAATAATGTATTAAAAAGTTCAAATTGTACTTGTTTATCACATTGCCAAAAATTCTAATTTTTTTTCAATATTGAAATTTAAATTTCAAAATATAAAATCAATTAAATAAATTGTTGAAATTTTTGTCAGTTGATAATATTAATCGATTGGTTCTTGTAATATTGAAATATCTCCTTCTAAATTTTAAAATTTTATTTTCTGTTTCCATATTATTCTTAATTAAATAAACTCGATAACTCATATTTAATAATTTTTTCGAAACTTAAATTTATTATATAATCTCGACTATTCCATACTAAGCTAAAAACAAAGAAAAATTATTGCAATTAATTGAATTAATTGCTTGTTTTTCGTTGAGTAAAGAAGTGATAAGAAAATTTTGAGTTTTATTTGGCATGAAATATAAAATTAATTAATTTGATTAATTGCAAGGGATAAAAATTTCAATAACTCATTTAATTGATTTTAATGTTTTGAAATTTAAAATTTTAATATTGAAAAAAATTTAGAACTTTCAGCAATGGGGTAAAAAGTACAATTTGACCATTTTAAAACATTATTTTAGTTCCTACCATTTTTTTACTTTAATCCTTAATGTTTTTTTTACCTCGATCAATATTATAAAAATGATATTTTTGGGTGACCAAAATGAAAGTGTGAACATAAAGTGGTGTGTACAAGTTAACTACCATTAGAGATTTAATAGTAGGGTGATTAAAATGAAAGCGCCCTAGAAGTTGAGTGACGAAATTGCAAAAATTTCATTTTGGGTGACCAAAATGAAAGCTCCTTAAAAAGTTGAGTGACCAACTAGATAGTTTACCTTAAATTATATTAGTACAAAAATTGTGAATATTGATATAAATTTTAATTTATATTAACCGGTAATTTGAACGAATATGCTTAGTATTTAAAATCTATAAGAATACATACAATTAAAACATATAAACTCAGTGAACTATTAAAATAATATGATCAATTTAAAAGAAAGTTGTGAATTAGAAATGAAATTACCTACTAAAGGAAAGATCAATTACAAAATTTATCAAATATACAACATATACACAATACTTAAAATTATCTATAGCCTTTCTTTTTTTTTTTGAAATTAAACAAATTGAATTTTATTAATAAATAAAACAAAGCCCAAGACCAGTTCATTGGGCAAAACAACGGTTACAGCTCAGTCCGGTCAAGAAGCTCAGTCTGGGTAAAAAAAATATCCAGTCAAAATATGAACTATCGTGCTCAAGAAGCTTCTAAGCCACCCAACCAGACCTCAATCGATTACGGGCCAGTTCTTCATTGCTTTTGAGAAGTACTTTTCAGAAGTACTTTTGAGAAGTGCTTTTGAGAAGTACTTTTGAGAAATTTGAGTGTTTGACATTGCTGTCAAAAAGTGCTTTTGAAGAATAAAATGTCCATTTTAGACATGAGATTATAAAGTAACAAATATGTATTTAAATAATGTTCAAATTAGTTAATATTATGATATTTTAGCAAAAATATAAAAAATAATTTATTATAACTTATTGTTAATATTTTAATATATAATATTAATTTTAAATATTTCTAAGTAATTAATATTAATTATTTATAAATTTTAATTAGAATATATAAACTATATTTAAATATTTAAATATAAAATTAAATATTTGTAATTAGATATTGACACGATTGTATTATTATAAAATTATTTTTATTTTTAATTAATGCTTTTAACACATTTGTATTATTTTATTTTAAAATGTATTTGAATATATAACTCATATTATATACTAACATAACATAGAAAATATAAACCTAACAATTAAAATATTACATATATTTGGATTAAAATTTTAAAAGGGATAATATTTATATACCAAATATAAATACTAAAAATTTGTCAATAGCATTTACAATTTAAAGTGAATTCATTAAACTAGATGCTATATTTGATAAGCATATGAAAATGATTTGGTTATATTCAATAAATGATTTGGTTAATACAATACTTATATTTGATAAGCATATGAAAATGAAAGTCGAGACTGTCTGATGAAGAACGCAAAAAAAAAAAATTTCATGGAAAGAAGATTGTTAGGATGAAAATGTTACTTAAAAATTATATTGGTAATTTCTTAAATTTTATGGAGTCGCAACTCTAGACATAACATACCACTTTATGATGGAAGAAATCAAACTTATAGGACTCACAGATGACAGATCTTCCATTTTACTCTAAAAAGTGTAGACCACTACATTTACCCAACTTACCAACTAGGCAGGGTTCAAATCCCTGTAGTTTCCACCTACCTAATCAGTACCAATACACCCTACAAAATCATATTAGAGACTGCACAAACTACTTGTCCAAAACACACTAATTTACAGGTTGTTTATTCAACACCCAGGTCCAAGTGCGAAAAACTGACATCATATTTATAAGAACATATGTAAGCACTAAAAGACACCAAAGCTCCAACATTTGGAAACCATATATTACTCTCTTTTTTCCTTAAGAGAAGTGAATTTCTCCACTGGCATGTACCTCTTTTATCGTTTTCTCATACTCATCTTCTTCGTCTTCTTCTTCGTCTTCCTTTGCATCTTCTTCCTTTGCATCCCCATCTTCTTCTCCACCCTAGCCAAAGCCTTTGATAGGCCGTGATACTCTAGGGGAAACTTTGGCCTCTTCAACTATTTTCATGATTTCATCAACACTTTGGAGGGAGAGCGTCGGGTTTTCTTTCAGATCTATGTCTTCAGTACCACAAGCATAAAATAGTTTGAAACAAGCACAATATTCCAACAAAGTGTTGTATTCTGTCGCTTGGTGCTCAAATGTTGTAAATCAAATATTGATTAATCAGAAAAAGTTCAAAATGAAGCATGTATCTCTCAGTCATAGTGTAGAAGAGAAACAATAACATATTCTATGAGTTTACTAATTTTAGAGGTGACTAGTAGAATTAACTTATAAGGTTAAGCATGTAATTATGGAGTTTGTTCAAGCATGATCAATCATGTAGCAGGGGATTTGATTCTCTAACAGCTTTAGGCATAAGGAAGATAACACAATTTACACAAACACTAAAATGAGTGATGAAGAAAGCCAAAGTTTTCTCAAGTTGATGTGGTAGATTCACACCTTTAAATAAGGAAGTATTCGCATGTGGAAAATGGCCAGAAAATAAGCACAATAAAAGATTATTAAAAAGAAAAAAATGAAAAACAGGTAATAGCAGGATGAATAAACTTACAATTGGTCCATTCTTCAAAGCATGTTCTTTGGCAAACGTGAAAGCTTGCTTCACAGCAAGAGCATCCATTCTATCCACCTAGAAGATATGAAACACATAACAAATAGAATTGAAGTTAAAAAATACATCAATGTCTACCGTCTGGAGAAAAGGAATTTTAAGCATGCATTCTCCTAAGACATGTTTTGTCAAAAAAAAAATTACGCTTCTTAAGCTGACCAGAGAGGTTGTTGCTTTAAAGTTTTGCTAGAAGGCATTCTTTTTGTATCAATGCCTTACACCTTAGAAGAAAACAAACTTAAATATTAAAGACCGATAGTATAAGTAGGAAAAATCCCTTGAGATTCTGCTTTTCTAAAACTTCATTCAAATGTTTAGTTTCTTAAATAAAAGGATAAGAGAACAAAACAACAATATAAAACCAGCAGAAGCATCTCACATGTCCCAAAATCACAACTATCACAGTTTTTTACCATCCACTGTCACTCTTACGACATCTACTGGTCATAGTCACTTCAACATCACATACATAATCCTCATTTACTTAATAATCATAATAACAATACTAAAGAACCAACAAATTACAACCACTATTTATCTCTTAGCCAACCAAGTCTCACCTTCAAACCAGGAGCATAATCCCCACGTTTGTAGTAAGTAGGACTCTTTGCGGCTCTCCACTCAGTCGTCCCCATACCATCTTTTACATGAAATAAATAAAGTCCACAAAAATTTAATAGACCAATAAAATTTCATTCCAATTCAAATTGCTCACAATGATTATTCTCGCAGACCAAAATTGCAGGCAGGTCCCAAAGTGTAGAGATGTTCAAAGCCTCAAACAACTGCCCTTAATTAGCAGCCCCATCGTCAGATAAAGCAAAGAATACAACACTCTAGGGGCAAGCATTGGTAATCAAAAGCATGCAAGCATTAAAAGAAATAAGAATATAACCAATAATTAAACAAGTCATCGTGCTAAAGTTGATACCTAGTGTAGCCTCTAGAACAATAAATACAATTGAACTTATAATCCACTTAAACTCAATGACAAAAACTTTAAGGAATATGTAGAAGATTTCATTAAATAATACTTATTATCAAAGTGATTACTCATTTGCAGTATCCTAGTCCATTTCATTTTGCTTATACAATTTTAAAATTGAAAGAACAATCTATTATAATAATGTCCAGCTTATAACATAAAGAGAACACTGAATTCTGAGCATCAGAGTGTGCTTGCTGCAACTCTACCTTAACAGGCTCAGCTGCTTGCAGTTCTGCTTCCATCTTAGCTATTTTATCCGTAAGGCTCGTCATTTGTTGTTCTCTTTCAGATGTTACAGCTCCTATCTGAGCATGCAAGATCTGTAACTTATGCTGTGCAGCAGCAAGTTCCTGTCTCAATGTCCCATTGGTAGCAGCTGTTCTCTGGTTTTCTGTACCAAGTCTCTGCATTTCCACATGTTGTGCAGCAAGCTTTTGTTCCATGATTTCTAGAGGTGGCAACATTTAGATAATCAACTACAAAGAGCTATCTGTCTAATGGCAATATCACTTAACTGAATTAATCATACTTTTTTCCTACTAAAATTAAAAAAAATCCAAAAAATACAACAATTTTTCGTGCATAAGAAAGAAAGTTTCATTCATTCAAAAATAACAATAATTGTTAAATATTCGGAGATTCATTGCAAAATCCAACCATCGAATGTAATTTTATGATCATTTATATAATTAATTTTCGGTATCGAAATATCAACAATAGATTGGAGAGCTTGAATTCGAGTAATTAGTAATGTTTCTTATCGTAAAGCTAAATCCTAGAAACAATTAAAAAGAACATCATCAGAACTTTTAAATACAAAAGATACAGAAAGTTTAGCAATGATATGGAATTTGGATACGAATTTTGATTTAGTCTATATTTCTTCTCTTCTTATCAACTAAAATAGCTTGGAAGAGTTACAAAGCGAGCAAAAGAGGCACAAAACAAAAGAGGCAAAGCAAAGCAGTAGTAGAGGCACAAAGCAGTAAAGAAAAAGAGGCACAAAAGCCAAAATTAAAAAGTAAATAAAAACAAAGCATAATTAATAATTAAAGAGAAGAAGAAGAAAACAAACTCACCTGCGGAAAAGGAACAAAGAATAGGAAGGAGCTTTCACAGCGAAATGTGAAAAAAATGGGTATAGAACTTTCACAGCAGAGGAAAGAACGTTTTTCCAAGGGGGAGAAGACAGGTTAATTTGGTCATTTATCAGCCAAAAGCACTTCAAGCTTTTTAGATGGTGAAATTTTTAGCTTCTCCATTTGGAGAAAATCACATTTTAGATGGTGATTTTTTTGAGAAAATGGAGGCCGTTCTTCGTTCCTTTTAAGAGAAAAGGACTTTTTAACGCAAAAGTCCATTTAAAACGTAAAGAAGAACGGAGCCTACAGTTCCTGAGGGAGTTTTGACTTTTCTTCCTTTTCTAAGCTCTCCTTTTTCTTTGGCCTCTTCATCCAACTTGAACCATTTCTCTAAAGGCAGCTCAGTTCGGCGTTCTTACCTATCTTCGGTCATTTTCTAGCAAGAACACACTATATTCGGGCACTTCACTTCTTAGGTAAATATGTTCCCCTCTCTTCAAACCTTATGTGGCTAATGCATGTGCTACCCTATTGTCCATTCTTGGAGTATGTTTAAACCAACATCTTTGAAAGCCCCTCTTCAATTGTTGAATATCCTTTATGTATGCACCTATTTCTGATCTGTCCAACCCATTACTTTGACTCTTATTGATTACTGACAGTGCATCGCCTTCAACTTCCACCACCGATAAACCTAATTCCAATCACATTTGAACCGCCTAAACACATGCGAGAGGTTTTGCTGCAAACGCCAAAGGCATGTTATTGTTTGGCACTGTTTTAGACCCTAGAGCCCCTCAATTTGAATCCCTTATCATAATGCCCAAACAGGATCTGCTTTCTTATTTGTTAAAAGTGACATCAAAATTTATTTTGAGATTAGGCCACTCTGGTATTCTCTACCGCTCAATCTCCGATCCCCTACCAGGTAACTTTTTCCCCATCCCATCTAGTTTTCGTATGTAATTCGTAATGAAATCTACTATTGCTTGTCATGGTTTTTGTTTTCCTTCATGCAAAAACTTGTTCCTTTCTGTCCAAATTACCCATAATGCATAGTAAAAAAGTTGACACCGCTTGGTAGAATTTTCTTTAAATATCCAGGTAAACCATTCCATGCACTCTGAACTTGTCACCAATTATGGCCAAACAAAATTCAATCTATGTAAAATTTCCTTTATTGTAAGATAATCACGAAATACATGCTCTCTGTTCTCTACTTCACCTACGCATTTTGGATACATTGTCGTTCAACTAGTCTCTTATAATGTAGATTACTGAGAGTAGGTATAAAGTTCATGGGAATTCTCCAAATTGTAATTTTTAGTTTTGAAGGTAGTTTCAATCTCCAAAGTTTTTTTATAAAACAACATATAGTTGTTTTAATTGTAATTAGCAATAGGGTCTATGATACCTTGTAGAAGCAGCTTATATCTGCTACGTACAGTATACTCCCCTGATGCTTCCCCTCTCGACACCATAAAATCATCGTGTGACACATTTTCTAGTGGAATACGTAAAATTTTGTTAGCATCGCTTTCATAGAAGGTATTATTCACTACTTCTATTTTCCAATCTTTGGAATTATCATCTATCAAATCTGCAACCACACTAATGCCTGAATTAATAACAATATTTTGTATATTGTAGTCTACTACCCTCGGTACCCTTGCAGCATCCATCACTGGAATTTTCATTCTAGTATCTTGCCTTTAGCCGCCCATACAATCTTCTAGGTATAAGAAGGAATATTTCCCAATCTGACACTTAAAAAATCATTATCTGGGTAATATTTAGCTTTTAGAGTACAGGCTAACAACAAATTCAAATAATTAATTAGTCTCTAACCCTGTTTTACAAGTAAAGCTAAATTAAATTTTGTTAAACATCTAAAACCCAAACCCCTATTCTCTTTTCATTCTCATAGCGATTTCCGCTCACACCAATGGATGCCCCATTTTCCATGTCCTTTTTGCCACCAAAATTTCTCCATTATACGCTCCAATTCCCCATAAAGTGACTTTGGTAGCAAAAAGCAAGCCATTGAATACGTCAGAATTCCTTATAGAAAAACTTTTATAAAAAATCTCTTTTCTGCCTTGTGAAAACTATCTAGTACTCCAATTATCGATCTTTTTCTTGATATGATCCTTTAGTAATTGAAAAGACAGTCTCTTCATCCGTCCTACCATTTTTAGCAAACCCAAATACTTCTTCGAATTCGTTAAGCTTCTAACATTCTGGATTTGCGAAACTATCCCACTTGCCCTATTAGAAGTATTTGAACTATAGAACACAATTGACTTTTCGTAGTTAATACTCTGCCTAGAACATACTTCATACTCCCTAAGTATATCTTTTGGAATATGAGCCCTCATATCAGTAGCCTCTCCAAACAAAATACAATCATCAACAAACATGAAATGAGAGATTTGAGGTCCCCTTCTACATACTTTAGCCTATTTTAACAAACCTTCCTTCACAACTAATATCATAAGAGACGAGAGACCTTCATTACATATCAGAAATAGAAAAGGGCTTAACGGATCTCCCAATCGTAGGTCTAAAAACCTCTCCAACTTTTCCATTAACTACAATTTAATACGAGACAGTAGTTATGCATTGCATAATAAGCTCTACTCATGAATTAGCAAATCTCATTTGTAGCATCATACTCCTAAAAAATAATCACTCTATTCGATCATATGTTTTACTCATGTCCAATTTCAGCGTCATAAAACCTTTACTCCCTGTTCATTTTTGCCTACAAGTGTGAAAAATTTCATAAGCTAGGAGAAAATTATCCGTTATCAAATGGCTCGACACAAATGCATTTTGAGCTTCATCAATACATCATTCTAATGCTTTCTAAAAATGACTGGCAACTATCTTTGAAATCATTTTATAGAGAACTGTATAGAGACTTATCGGCATAAAATTCGTTAAATTCATCGGATGGGCTTCTTTCGGTATGAATACACTATTGGTTATACTGAGAGGTCCCAAAACCTTACCTTCATTCAAAACTCCTAAATAGAAGGAACTGACTTCTCCTTCAATGATGTGCCAAAATTTTTGAAAGAAAATGGTCGAATAACCATATGCCTTTAACGCTTTTGTTGGACCCATCCCTTTTAGAGCCAAATAAACCTCCTCATTCGTATATCTATTTGTCAACATATGATTCATGCTATCTAAAATGAACTTGTCCACATCGGCTAGAATATGTTTTGTATCACCAATCCTTTTTGTAGAGAAAAGGTTCTTAAAATAATTTCGTACAATCTCTTCCATATCAAGTTCAACCATAGCTATATTCCCATCTTTATATTGCAAGATGCCAATACGATTCATACGTTTAGGTTGATAAGAAAAATTACAAAAGAAAATTATGTTTCTATCTCCCATCTTTAACCAATTCACTTGTGTCCTCTATGTTAGGAAATGTGCCCATACTGTAATGAACATGTAACTGTTTTCTATTTATTTGAACAATGAATAAATAAAGTTAATTTCGAATTTCACTATTATGTTTTTTGTATTTCTGTCTTTTATATTTTGCATGCATAGTGAAATTGTGACAAATAAATATTAGCTAATTGATTGTCTAAGTTCAAACTGAAGATAAGTGACATTGTAAGAACATTTACATTGCGAGAAAGACAACTTACTTCAGTATATAATCTAAATAAGTCTATAATCTCGTAAAATAATTGAAGTGAGCATTTGATTCAAATACTAAGAAGGATTATTATTGTAACACCCCAAATCTGACCTAGACGTTAAGGCTGGATCTGGAGATGTTACTGAAAATCATTTGATAATTAGAGTTCGTTTGTTTTTGAAAATATGTTGTAAGCTCTTATTACACAAAAATTAGGATTAGTTGAAAACATATTTCACTTAAATGATTTAACAAAAATGTTGTTTGTTTACATTTTTCTAAATACGTATAACTTTGCAGCAGAAATTCTTAGGAAGTTGAAATTTGGAAAGCACAGTTTGTACTTTTGAAATTCCTTATTTTGTAGAAAGATGAACATTGTCGATAAAACGTTTAAACAACATCATGAGAAAAATAGAAATAAAGTTCAAAACCAAAACAGTCCAAAATTTACTAAACTCTCAAACCTAAATTAAATTTACGGAAAGATTATTATAACTGAGCTCCCGTAGTAATGACCCACCTAAGTCTGAGGATTACCTAAAAGTGACAGACAACAGAAAGTGAGTTTTGTAACTCAGTGTGTAACAAATCATACAGAAGTCAGTTAGTTATAAATTTATATATATATGTCAAAAACATTGTTTTTCAAAACATAACAGATGTAGAAATATAATCCTACCTCCATCTGCTACACACCATCCCCGACCATGCGAACACACCATATGGGGTATTATATACTCATCCAACCATACACACCACATAATGTCGGTATGACACTTCTCAGAATATTTGCAGTTGAGCTGCCAGTTTATTAGGTGATTTATTGTTGTTCACAGAAATATATGTGGTTGAGCCACCAAATATGGTAGGTTATTAAACTACCCACACTTCCTCCATATAACAAATCCCATCCTAGATGCAAATGCAGAACTAATAGATATCAGATATGCTAACGATGTACAAGATTATAATGACATATTCAAAACATATATAACAGTTTTCAGACTATACATAACATAGTACAAGTTTTACCTGTCTTATATCATTTCAAACATATGTATTTATATCAAATTTACGCTAATAGATGGTCAGCAGTCATGTTTTATAGCTTAATTAATAACAAACCGAGCCTACGGAAGGCCTACGATCAATCCAAATGATGTTTACGGTCATAAAGAAAAATTTAAAATTTTGGGCCGTCATCCCCATATGGCCCACACGACCTAAATGGCCAGTCTGTGTGGCCAATAGTCCAGACCGTGTGCCTCATATAGTCCAGCACATGGCCATGTGTCACACACGGCCTACCACACGATCGTGTGGCGTCGACTGTGTAATTTTTCGGCTTTTGTCATTCGCTATTTTTCGTGTTTCTTGATACACACTTGACTCGATTTCGATGCGAATCCAAAAATTTAGTATTCGAGCACCTAGAACATCAAATATTCAGCAAATCAACCCTCTACTGCGCAACGATTAAGTGATTAACAGCTTCAATTTTCCTAAAATACTAACCCAACCACAACTGATTAACCCCTAAACAGCCAAAACAATCCTAAATTGATAGAAATGTTTACTTTCGAACGAATAGAACTTCCCCAAATCTTAAATTGTCGGTGAATTCTTTGCTTCATGAGTTTCTCCTAAATAAAACAATCAACTAACACGATTAAACACACAATCACTTATTAATAAAACTAAACTTCTAAAAAACGAAACTCTCCGAAAAGAAAAAGAGGGAAGACATTACTTACGCACAAATTCGAGTTCCACTTTTCAATTAACTTTCACTACCGAACCACAAAACCCACACGATGAAGAAAAATAGAAGAAAAGCAAAACAAAGAAGAGGATGAAACTGATGTAGAAAAAGGAAGAAAAGGAAACATGGGAATTTACGGAGAAAATAAATCGTGAAAATTGGGAAAAATATTTTTTGGAAAAAGAAGAAAAATATCTTGATTATTTCAAATAAAATAAAATAAAATTATATATTAACAATCCCAACAAACTTAATTCTGTCAAACCACCACCCTACTACTTTTCCCACATCCAAAAACTACCAAAGTTCAAATTTGACTAAAACTTCACAAAAATAGGCGACACAAGCAGACAAGCAAAAATAATCCAACTTACTCACACTGGGATTCAAACTCAAGACCATAAATACACTCACAAGCATTTTACCACTGAATCAGCAAGCTCATTCTTGTCATAGATTGAACAAAAATATTACCTAAGCTGAGCAATAGAGATAAGCACAGGACAAAAAAAAATTTGAATTTTACCAAAAAAAAGATTTAAACCCAATACCTCCAAGACACAATCAATGCACTTAACCACCAAAAAAAAAAACTTAATTATGGTACAATTAACAAACAAAAATTCATATTTTTGGGGCGTTACAATTATGTCGTTTACAATTCCAATCGGGGAGATGATTAGTCTTGATTATCGGAGCAGTTGACTACATGTATAGAGATATAGATGTATTCATTGGTAGAATGATACATTGGATTGGACCCAAAATGAGTTAATTCTGAATTCGTTTGTAAATTAATTCACTTGTGACGTTCATGATGTGGTTTACCTAAATCCTGTTTTAGTCACTAACCATGTTTATGCAACACATGTAACGCTCCAAAACCCGGCCTAGAAGTTTAGATCGAATCTCGAAGGTTACATTGATCACCGAAATGATCGTAGGAAAAAAAATTAGTTTAACCAGTTAGGAAACAAACGGTATTTAAGTTATGTAAAGCTCTATGTTGTAAACTCCCAATGTCACAAAAATTTTAGTCCCAAAAGACACTTACGTACGTATAACACAACGTTTCGTACCACAATATTCAAAATAAAACTTACAATTCAAACCGTTTATTTATAACTACGGAATTTATGAAAATAATTTTAAAGTCTATTCTAAAACGTGGTTGTCCAAGACCACCGTATACTGAGTTCAGCATCAGAATTCAGAAATGTACTTGAAACAGGAAACATTGAGGGGGTGAGCTACACGAGCTTGTGTAAGTTCGACACGTGACTAATAACAGAATTACAGAACTCAAATCAATGATGAGACATACTTACAGATATACACAGAATAAAAAAGTAAACTTGGAACTAATGTCCCAATAGAACGTAACAATTCAAGCACACCATGTCACATTTACACTTAGAACACTCAAATAGATGTGTATAAATGCAATCAAGTAATAAAAACCCAACCATCCAGCCAAAACACCTCTCCGTCCCCCGATCACACCCCAAAAGAGTTGTTTAAGCTTATCCAACGAAACACACCACATAGGACCTCGAAAGGCCCATCCAACCCTACACACCATGTATGTGGACTAAGCCACTCAGATAACAATACACAGCAAGGCTGACATATATGCAGTATAGTGCAATACGGTTACCCGCTATACAAACATGTTATAGTTAAACTACCAAATCAAATAATAGTACGTAGCAAAGCTGACGTACATGCGGTACAGTGTGGTAAACCTCTGTACCGATAAGTTACAATTAAACTTCTAGATTAGATCATAATCAATATTCTTCCTCTTCACAACCAACACAAAAAATACTTTATGTAAGTGCATGTATGCTTACAACCTCACAAAAATAATGAACACATTGACAAACATTCAGACAGAAACAGACATGCACACCCCAGCTAACCGGGTTCAGAATCAGATATCCCGCACAGCAGTCACAAATAATACATAAGTCGAAGCCCTGATCAGAGTCTTAACTACCTTTACACGATCGTGTGGCTCAGGCATACACCTGTGTGAGCAAGGGACATATCTGTGTGAACAGGCCATGTAACTATTTATCTATTTGTGCTAAAATAGAGTACAGGGCAGACACAACTGTGTGAGGGTTTCACACGCCTATGTGCCGACCAAACACGGCCGTGTGTCCAAAACACAAGCCCGTGTGGGATCCCTAAATTCCTAAATTGGCCATATAGTCTTGTGGCCAGATCGTGTGGTATTAAATAACATAACCCTAATTTCCAAACATACATGTCTGTATGCCCAAGGGACACAGTTGAGTGAAAATTGACTAATTTCTCCAAATCAGTCACACGGGAGTGTGGCCAAGCCGTGTGGCACCTAGATTAGCCCAAAAACCCTAATTTCCAACTGTACACGGGTGGTTCAGCCCCGTGTGGCCATCCGAGTGGTCACGAAACCACACTGAAATCGACTGACAGCGTCATTTTCTGATCACTAAAACGACCCCTAATCAAAGTATTTTAGAAACACACCACAATAAATCGAATTCATGCTATTTAAAGCCAATACAAACCTCAATTGCTCAACTACCAAATCACACAAAAAGGGTTGTCGAATTTCAAAGCAGTTCAGTACCGAGTTATATAGTTGAGAACTCACTCATTATGTTGTATTACCTAAAATCAATTTAGTATTTCAATAATGAAAAAGAAGAGTTCAGGACCCACACCTCATTTGCGTTCAAAACACCTAGAACTCAACCGACACACGTCGACGACCTCACTATGAACTTGAAGCTCAAGTTGACAAAAAATATAAAAAAACCAATGTCGGAAGAAAATCCAAGAGGTTAAACAAATAAATTAATTGTGGGAAAAATAAACGAAATAATTGAGAGAGAATGAAGAGAAAAGATATGAAGAGAATGAACGTAAAAAACTTTCTGCCTATTTTCTTCCCCCCCTTTTTTTTAAACCAAAAATAAAAATAAATAAATTAATACAATTAAAAGTAAATATCTAACCCTTTTAAAACAAAACAGTGCTAAATCAAAATAATTCCTTCAAAGCACACCTGAGGACTTGAACCTAAGACCCCAGGCTAAACTAACACACAACCAATCACTAGACTAGCAAGCCAATTCTAACACTAAAATGCAGAAACAAACTCAAATGTTTGATTTAGCCACTCTACATACAAATATCAAAACTTCTAAGCTAAAAAATAAGGGTGTTACAACTCATGTGCTTTGATATAAGTGGAGGCTTGTGCTTTAAAGATCATCGAGCCCATAGCCGGTATGTTGGGTACATGACTTGTGTATGGCGTGACTTTACTAACAATAGTGGAATTCATAGCTCAATTAAAGAGTTAATGATATCCTCTCTTAGCATTGTGTGGATTGATAAATATGAAACGTGGCCATGGATTGCTTGTTCTCGAACAAACAATTTATCACAATCATTTGTTGATAGTGATCATATTAATCATTAAGAAGAAACAATGGTGAGAATAATATAAATTAGGATTGTATTAAGTGAACGGATTTAACTCAACGGAATCAAGGATATCATATGAGGATTTGATGCCATAACCTTTGCAACAAACATGTCAACCTGTCAGAAGATAACGTTCATGGTCTGAACCAGCCATCTGTTATTGTACCCGAAATTAAGAATCAAAATTATTCGTTACAATAAGAGCGCAGGGAGGACCCCAACTAATGTCTAAACTAGCGAAATCGATAGAGCAACATACACCCAAAGCCTGAAGCTTCTGCATATAGCTAAGAATACATATAACAATTACATTACTCATTTGTCTTACTCTTTCATGATAAAATTTATTCTGAGCATGCCATAAAGCCCATGTTGTTAAGAGGACGAGTATACACACCTTGGAACCATTAATCTCCAACAAAGAGGATAACCAGACACCCAACTCACACTGGTTTTGATCTATAGGCTACTGTATGTCGAGACAAGACCAAACAATCCTGGTCACCCCACAATCCCGAAAGGCATGAGCTCCAGATTCAATATCAAGTTGGCATACTGGACAAACAGCAGTAGAAGCAATCTGCCTATTGTAAAGATTTTGCATTGTAGGAATGTGATTATTTAAAAATCACCGATTTGTTAGCTTAATCTTTTCAGGTGCATCATGCTGTCAAATTTGTGTAATTAGTACCTTAATTCCAAATGTGTTTATTAAGAATTGAGTTATTATGTTCAGAGGCCAATCATACACCAACTTAATTGAGATATTATTAAAATATCTATATACAAAGTATATCATATATACATTAAAACAAAGCTAGGGTTCCAAAAAAGAAAATTTAATTTGTTGGATGAGTTATTTATTTGCCATGAATACTTATGATAAGCCTTGAACAAATTCAATTATGATGAAAATTTGGAAAAAAAGATGTACATAACATAATACTTTTAGGAATGAAAGGTATAAAAGGAGCTCATATTACATTCCAAATTAAATAAATATTTATCTACAAAAGAAAAGGATAACAAATGTTAATAATGAAAATTAGTCAAACATATCTTGTAACATTATGAAGATATAAAAAGAAAAATTTAAAAAAATTATTTCCATAATTGAATCTGAACCATTAATTGCAAATGTGGTCATCACTTATATCGTATGCAAAATAAGGAGGGATAGATGTGATTCAAACGAATGAGTTTTGGAACTTCTAAGAACTCCAACAAAGACATGCGAGACTTAGTTTGTTTGTGTTTAAAGGTTGATTTGGGTCTAAGTTGAATTTAAGTATGATATTAATACATTTTATATTTTCTTTCAAGTTTGATCTGGCTCAAAATAAGAACTTAAAACGAGTGGTATGGAGGGAAATGAGATGATGAACAGTGGTAATAAGGATAAAAAATGGTAAAAAATGATTATGTGGCACAAACAATAATTTTTCGTTAGGGATTTATTTTTCAGGTGAGTAAAATAAAAAATTTCTCTAACAACGGTGATTAAATTGCAATTATTTTTATTTGGATGACCAAAATGAAAGCATTCTAAAAATTGGGTGACCAACTAAGTAGTTTACCCAATATAAAAGGATACTAAGTATAATAAATATCAATTTGTTTTTATTAATATAAACCCAAATAAAATAAATAAAAAAATCCAGTACTCCATTATTATCCCCACAGAAGCTGAGTGTAACGACTCGGTTTCCAATTAGGGGTGAAGTCAGAAAATTCTTTTAGAGGGGGCTGAAATTAAATTTTAATTTTTAATAACCTATATCTTTATAATTTTTAAAGGATTAAATCAAATTTTTATCATTTTAGGGGGTCAACGTGTAATTTTACCTTTACTAATTTAAAATTTTAAAATTTCTAAATGGCCTAAATGGACAATTTTCCAGTTTAGGAGGTGCCGGGGACCCTGTCAACCCCCTAGATCCTCCACTATTTCCTGTGGTTTTGAAAATTACAGTTTCGAAAAGTATTTCCATAAACAATGTTCATAGATATTAATACTTAATATTTATAAGACTGGTATAGAAATATATTAAAGTTTGGTATAACAATTTTGCTTAAATAGTAAAGTCAATGAAGTTGGAAATTACGATTCCAGGACCCCGTTTCCATAAACCGAGTTCGTAAATATTATTATTAATATTTATGAAGTTAGTAGAAAGATTAATTAAAGTTTAGTCCATTAATTTTATCATTTTGATAGCTAATTAAGGTACAAGAACTAAATCATAAAAATGATAAAAATTAATCCCTACAAATTTTTAATTGTTAAATGACTTGTAACACCCCAAAACCCGACCTAAGAGTTTAGACCAAATTTCGGAGGTTACATTGACCACTGAAGTGGTCCTAAAACATTTTACAAAAGAATTTCTTAAAACTTAATCTGAATACGGTTTGCTCAAATTGAACTAAATCGTTTAACAATTTTTATGCCGATTTGGAATTCAAACAGATTTGGAAATTTAAAAGACTAGCGTTACAAGAAAATAATTCATAGCGGAAAACATAATGCTTACCGTTTAGATGCAAAGCACAAACTAGTGTTTAATGTTTAAAACTTACTACGTATTAAAGTTTAAACCAACGATTTCAGAATAATCAAAACCGCTTACGAAACAGACAGACCAAAGTAATTTATACCATAATTCATAAAACAAAATTACTAACAGTGGAATAGAAAATGATTTAACAAAATTATTGAAACTTAAATAAGTCCAATCCGAATTGAGAAAAACCCAAGTAAAAGTTTTGAGATTACCGATGCACTGAGTCCCACACTAAACACGAGAATTACTTGAAAGAAAGGAACTAAGAAAGGGCAAGCTACGCGAGCTCAGTGTGAATTCGAAATAAAAAAGAAAACGCAAATGATAAAGTATTGAAATGAATATTTTCAATATACACACACAAATAGTGAAGGAACAACTTATATCAATAACCAGTCTTACAAGTAATCCATTAACAAACATAACATAAAGTTATTATTCCAAACACACCAGATACAAAGACATGTCGGACTATTCAAATTATTACACCATTAACCCCACAACCATACAGACAGACTTATACCTAAATGTGAAATGTATGAAATAGAGTAAAAATCCCACCCATCCAGCCAAACACCACTCCGCCCACCCTACACACCACATATGGGCTATAGTATGCCCATCCACCTTGCATACCACATAGGACCATAATAGGCCCATCCACCCTATACACCAAAATTGTGGAACAAAGCCACTCGAGTAAATGTTTACAGCTGAGCTGGTATACGTATAGTATAGTGCGATAAACCGATGTACAGAAGTATTACAGTTAAAACTGTAAAATTAGTCTTCCTTCTCTTCAAAACCAAAATCCCAAATTTCAATGTAAATGCCAGAGTGCACTCAATATGCTAACAGACTCGCAGAACAGAAATACATTTTCAGTGGACTAATTACAGAGTCAATATCACTTGTATACAATTAATAAGTAACGATAACATAAATATCTCATATCCATTTATCACATCACCTTAATGCATGAAAAAACAATTACTTAATCCTATAATTGTAAATTCACTCACGAATCTGAGCTAAGAACAGAGTCCCAACATACTTAAAAAGGCCTAACCGAGAGGCGAAACATATAGAAATATAAAACGAGCCAAATTACAACAAAGAACAAAAATCTACGAAATAGGGTCGCACGGCCGTGTGCCCCAACCGTGTTGTAGGTCTAGGCCGTGTAAAGATCAACATGGCCGTATGGAAGGGGTACACACTTGTGTGCAAGAAGCACATGCCCATATGGAGGAGAAACACGCCCGTGTGTTCGAGTTACAAGGCCGTGTGAGTAGCCCGTTTAACTCACGGTCTAAAAGTGCCAAATTAATGAGTAAAAGAGACATGACTGTGTGGAGAACTCATATGCCCATGTAGCGAAGGGACACGGTTGTGTGAAAAGCAGCAAGATCTCTAAAAAATAGCCATATGATCATGTGAACCACCCAAAAACCCTAATTTTCAATATTACACGACCGTGTGAACCGCCCATGTGGCCACCCGTGTGGTTACGAAACCACACCAAAACAGGCTAAAACTGAGAATTTACAACAACAAAGTAGACCCTAATCACTAATGGTTCAGAAACACACCTTAAATCGGGATCTTAAGCACCAGAAACTGACCGATTTGCCTCAACAACACAATTTCTACTTCCGGTTCAATTTCTTGAATTACCCGAACACCAATCAATGAAATCAAATGAGACCCAATGATGTTAAAAAAAATTCAAAGGAAAATAGAGCAGAAGTGGCGATAAAAAGAACTCAATGGCAAAGAAATGTTAAATTTTAGAAATCTAGGAAAAAAAAACTAACATGAGAAAGAGGAGAGAAAAGAGGAACATGAAAAGAAAATTTTTGGGACAACTCCCTATTCCAAATTAAAAATTAAAAATAAATATGTATTTAAACTTAAAAACAAATATAAAACATAATTAACTCCTCTAAACACACATGAGGACTCGCGAACCTAAGACCTAAAGATAAACTAACACACTCACTACCACCGAACTAGTAGACTCATTCTGACACTAAAACGTGATAATAAACTCAACTGCTCGCTATACTCACAAACACTAACTAAAAACCTCAAAACTTTTAACCCTAAATTTTAAGGTGTTACATGACTAAGATAGTGGTTAAACCAAAGTGAAAAATGACAATTATAACATTTTAACCTATATTAGACGGTTTGACATGATGATTAATTAAAAAATAATGTTAAATTTGAAATTAAATTAATGTAAGAAAATGACGTAAGTTTGAAGCTTTATCTTTCCACCAAAATTCACCATTCGAGAAAAGCTTCCGAAAGTTTGAAGCTTTTGGCCTTGCATCGTAGGTAAGTTTAAGTTTGTTTTTCATAAATTTTATGTTTTTTGTGATCATTGTAGTTAGATTTAGCTAACTCGTATGTCATTTTTCAAACTTATAAATTTTTAAATGTTTCCATTGATTAATGCTTGATGAAATTGGTGCTATTTAGTTAGATTTGATGCTTATATATGAAAAAGAGCTAGTTTGTAAAGTAAAATTTGTTAGTTTTGAACATAGGAACTAAATTGTAAATATTTCAAAATTTGTATGAATTTATGTGAAGATAGATATTAGAGAGATGTAAAGGATATAGTTGAGATCAATTTCAAATCGAATCTCAAATGTGAAAGTTATGACAATTTTAATTTTAGGGATTAAAATGTGAAATTTTAGGAACTTTTGCAAATGAAAAGTAAAATGTCCTATGCATACAATTAGATGTCATAAGATATTTGAGATTAATAAATTGAGTTGAATTATTCTATAGATCGAGAATTACATCAACCTCGTAAAAGGAAAAAATTACGTAGTAGTCCCTAACATCTTGACTATTTTCGTTTTTGACAAGTAAGTTCATATGGAACTTACTAAGTATATTTTATTATATGTTTGATTATATTTACTGTCTATTAGTTTAGATTAATTATAGTTTGATTATATTGACTTATAATGGATTAAATCGTAAAATATGAATTGTATGACAAATATGAATAAGTATATGTAAGTTGGTAGAATTTGATTCTGCGTTTTAATGTTGGTCGATGATATGTTAGCATTATATAGGTTTGGAATGGAATTTTAGCATAAATTATTAGTGTCTTGTTATTATAGATATGTTTTGACCATGTTTGGAATAATTATATAGGTGAATTAGTAAATGTGATAAGTGAATTGGTATGGGACCATTAGTTATTGGTTAAAGTATTACATGTATTTTTAACAAGGAATTTTGGGATTGAATGTTAAAGTTGTTAGGTAGAATGTATATGGTTATAAGTATATGGTAGATATGTACATATGATATACACATTTATTTAGGTAGAATTGTTAATGTTAATATTATCTACTTAAATTATAGAAATACCACTAAATGCTTTACTCAGCATACAGATTATTTTCTTCGTGCACAGATTAGATCTAATTCAAGATTTTCGTGCGTCAACCATAGCATTCGATCCACAATTCTGGCCTCCGTCATATTTGTTACTTTTTAACATTACCTATATTTGGCATGTACCTAATAGGCTAGATTTTGTGGTAGCTGAATGATGTTAAAATCAAATGTTATATCTTATACTCTAGTAGTAATATATATACAACGGATTTTTTTGTATACTATTAGGTGCATATATAAATGAAATGTAGATTTGTTGAAAAAAAATAGATTTTTAGAAGCTTTGAGGCATATTCTCGATTGGTTAAGGTGGAGATTTGAATCATAAAATTATGGTTTTATGTTGTACCCTATGAGACCTTTACAATGGTATATCATATGCTAAAAATGGTTGAGTGGTGAATGAGAAATTGGTACTCAAAGTAAGCCACTTGTGAATTAGGTTGAGGAAAATGGAATGCTTAGTTCCACATTTGTTAGATATCAAATGTGGAATATGTTTATAAATATGAACCAACTTGGTGGTTATTGAATGACTAAGCTAATGCTCTCCCTCGCGCCCAGGGCTTACAAATCCAAACTCGCGAGGGTTGGGGGCGCACCAGCACGACGTGGGTGACGCGAAATGTCTGGACCGGTCAAGCCCTTCTAGGCCTGCGGATTGTAACAACCGATAGTCACGGGAGTCAAAAAATGCATTTTCGAGACTCTTTTTTCATAAATTAGACTCGTAAATGAATATTTACGAAGTTAGTTGTGTGATTAATTCGGTTTTGGTTAGGTGCATTTGCATGAATTAAGAGAAATTAGGTAAAAGGAATAAATTGTATAAAGGGTGAAAGTTTAATTATAGATTAAAGAAAAACTAAAAGGACTAAAGAAGCAATTATGCCATTCCTCATAAATGAGGCAGCATAAGATAGATATTTATAAAATTTAAAGATAAAATACATATATTATAATATTATAATATATTTACTTAATGTTTTAAGTATATATTATATTATATTATAATAAAAATAAATAAATAAAGAAAAGATAAAGAACAAAGAACAAACGAAACAGAAGAGAAAAAGAAAGGAAAAAAAAAGGAGAAAGACCAAAGCTAAGGGTTTCAAAGTTTCAAGCTCAATTGGTTAGTCAATTTAGTCACTTTTTCTTGTAATTTTTATGTTTTTGGAATCCTGGAGTTAAGTACTACCCGATCCATGTCAAAATTTTAGAAATTTTTGAGTTTTTAAGTATTGTCTATGTTGAATAATTTTAGCATTAAAGATTAAATTGATAGATTTTTAAGTTGGAAATGAAAAAGGATTGAATTGTAGAATAAATTATAAATTTTGAGTAATAGGGACTAAATTGTGAAAATTAGAAATTTAGGGATTTAAGTGAAATTAGGGTGTTAAATTTAGTTTAAATTAGATTTTTAATGAAAATATAGAATTAAATGTAAAGAAAAAATTTTAGTCTCGATTTAGGGACTAAATTGAAATTTAGACAAATATGAAATAAAAATTGAAATATTAATTATGAGATTGAATTGTGTTGTATTGATGATTTTTTTAATTATTTTAATTCCGTAACTAACGTTGTACCGGAACCCTCGACTAAAAAGGGGAAAGATAAAGTCGACGAGGAATAGCTCGAAATTTCTGGTTTGTATTTCTATAATCTGAATTTAGTTGTTAATTGTTATAATTCAATTTAATGTATATGGTAAGTGTTGAGGTGAGAATTATTGTTTTTTGCAATTGAAATGGATTGATTTAGTATGTGATGAATTTATTGAATTTATATTGATTGAATTTGTATATATATTGAATATATTGATTATTTTAATTGAAATGAATATTAGTTGTATTTGAAAAGTGAATTGGAACCCTATTAACTGTATCGGGCTGAGTCGGATATAGATGGCATGCCATAGGATTGGAAGAGTTTAGAGATGTCTTCGACTTCGAGTCGATGAGACACTGGGTGTCAAATTATTACTTCGAATTATCCGATGAGGCACTGGGTGCCAAACTGGTGTGTTTTGGTTGAATCCGTGTATCCGTTTGAGTCCGAGTCGTGTTAATAGGGGTAAATGAATAATAAAGTTTTATGATTGATAGTGAAATAGTATGGTATGAGAAATGGAAGTGAAATAATGAATTGAAAATAGAATGTGAAATATGTTGTAAATATATGGAATATATGAGTTATATACTCATGAAATGAATATGGAAAGGAGAATGCAATTGTATAAAGAAATGTGAAATAAATTGTGAAAAGCTATTTATATAGCAAGTATGAGAATTGAGATGTTGTGAAACAAATGAAATGTGATATGGTTATTGTAATATTTAGGTCGTATATTTGTGATTTCATATCTTTTGATATTTGGATTATAGAAATACTACTGAGTTTTTACTTAGCGTACGGTTTTGTTCTCCGTCCACAGGTTAGATACTTAATTTTGATCACCGATTCAGCATCCAACAATGATCCCAAACTCAAACGTGGTGATGTTTATCCTTTTGTGCCGGCATGTACCTAGGGTGTCTAACTTTAATCATTTTGTGAAATGATTGTAAATAAGATTATAAGCTAATATTGGTTGGTTATATACATATAAATATTTGTTATGTTAAGGTCATATTATGGCATGTTTAAGTTAATGTTTAAATGAACATGAAATAGGCAGAATAGACCGAATTTGGCATGTTTACAAATTAGACTTGAATGATACTTTGATGATATGATTTGATGATATAATTTCTGGTACCGATGAGGGTACATTGGTTAGGCACCTAGGATGTATGAGTTTGATTGGTTTTGACTTGAATATTATATAATATGAAATGTTTGAAATTATGTCTGTTTGATCGATAATGCTTTAAAACCCTATTTCAACGACGTATGTGGGTTAGGGGTGTTACACATATATTTTAACTCAATACGTAATTTTATTTTTCCTCAGCAGAGCTTATCTCAACAAATTCTGTTTGGAATCAAAAGGACAAATATTAAATTGAGTTTACTGGCTCCTTTAATTCAGACGTTAATTTGAGTTTTTAATGGCTCCTTAACTCACGGACATTAATGGCTCTAGTAGTCAAAATTTCCAAAATTTCTTTCATTTTGAATATTTTATTTAAACCGAAATAATCTGTAGGAGAAAATACACATTGAATTTTTCTCCTGTAAAAATTTTGAGATATTTTCCCTTCATATTTTGAACCTGTTTTCAGTGATAAAAGAAAGCTAAGTTGCAGTTCGTTGATCATTGCAGCTGTGCTATTGTCATGCTCTCGTTGTTGTATTCTAGGAGACAGTCGACCAATATTTCTCCAGCACCAAAGGAGCGATCGAACCTGTCTTAAGGAAACTATGAAAACAGGCTTCAACTACTAGTTGGATTTCTGTCTACCTACGAGTATAATATTTCAATCCAATTTTATTTCCAATTTCTTTTTTTTTAGATTATATATATCTATATTATTCTGGCTCAATCTTGTGATTTAAATCAATATTTTACATTACTTTTTATTTCACTAACGTATTTGCAGCAATCTTAAGACAAATCTTTACCATTTTCTAATTCGAGACAAACACGACACCGAGGTGAAATTGTATTCTATTTGTAAATAGAAATCAATTGAACAATTCTGTTTTAGAGTTCTATTCCTGTCGTTCAACGGAATTTGTTCAATTTTCTACTTCCAAACAGAAATCAATTGAACAATTCTGTTTCAGGATTCTATTCCTGTCGTTCAACAAAATTTATTCGATATCTGTTGTTAACAGTAATGGTTTGAGAGTAACAATTCTGTTACCAGAAATTGGTTATTAATTTTATTTTAGAATTTTTAGTTCCTAACTAAATTCTGTCGTTTAATAAAATCGAAGGGTAGTATAAAATAGAAATTAAATTTTCTGTTTGTTATTATTACTAATTCTTGTTTTTTTTCTAAAATCTTAAAAAAAAATGGAAACTTCCACTAATTCACCCAATTCGCGACCTGGTACATTGGTTCCAACTCAGGCTTCGAATCAAAATTTAATGTTGCCGGTGGCTGTAAGCCACAACGAGAAGCCTGCGAAATTCTCTGGACAAAATTTCAAGACATGGCAACAGAATATGTTTTTCTTTTGACCATATTGAAATTGATCAAAATTTTGAAGGATGACCCTCCTACTATTAAAGAGGGTGAGGTAAATGATGTTACTGCCTTCATTGATATTGAATCTTAGGAGCATTCTGATTTCCTATGGTGAAATTATATCTTGAATGGGATGTCGGATGCACTGTATGAAGTATACAGTGTCAAGAAGATGGCTA
Organism: Gossypium raimondii; assembly: GCF_025698545.1. Classification (NCBI taxonomy): domain Eukaryota; kingdom Viridiplantae; phylum Streptophyta; class Magnoliopsida; order Malvales; family Malvaceae; genus Gossypium; species Gossypium raimondii. Next base: position 6,403,624 of record NC_068577.1, read on the forward strand.
AGGAATTATGGACGTCATTGGACCATAAATAAAAAACCGAAGATGCTGGAGCTAAAAAGTTTTTAGTTTCCAAACCCTTGAATTTTTTATAGTTGATTCTAAACTAGTTATGAATCAAGTGTAGGAACTTCAACTAATCATTTAAGAAATTCTTGTTGAATGGATGGTTATAAGTGAATCCTTCCAAGTGGGAGCCATTATTGAGAAGCTACCCCCTACTTGGAATGACTTTAAGAATAACCTAAAGCACAAAAGAAAGGAAATGTTAGTGGAAGACCTAATTGTCAGGCTTTGGATTGAAGAAGAGAATAGAGGTACTAACAAAAAGCTCGACAAAGCAACAAATGTCAATGGTGCTAAGGAAAATATAGTAGGAGTCAAGAAGGACTTCAAAAAGGGAAAATAACCTCAGAATGGGTTTAAACTGGGAGTAAAAGGTGACGTTTCCAAGAAGCAAAAATTTCAAGGGAAATGCTTCAATTGCAACAAGATGCGGCACAAGTGATCTGACTGTAAGCTTCCAAAGAAAGTTAGAGCTAACGAGGCCAATGCTATGGAAGAAATTTCTAAGGAAGTGTCTGATATAGACTTTTGTGTTGTGATTTCTGAAGTCAACATGGTTGATTCAAATCCAAGAGAATGTTGGCTTGATACTGGTGTCACATGTCATATCTGCTGCGACAAAGACTCATTTTATGAGTTGGTGCCTTGTGACAAAGGGGAGAAGCTCTATATACGCAATGTCGCGACTTCCAAGATCAAGGGGAATGGTACGGTGGTCTTGAAGATGACTTCTGGCAAATAGCTCAAGCTTCAAAATGTGTTGTATGTGCCTGACATACTCAAAAACCTTTTTTCTGGGACACTCCTAAGTATACATGGCTTTAGGATGGTGTTTGAATCCGAGAAGCTAATTTTTTCTAAAGAGGGAATGCTTGTGGAAAGAGGATATGTATTAAATGACATGTGGAAACTTAATGCAATCTTTGTAAAAGCAAAGACAATGAATAAGAATGTTGTTTATTCTTCTATTTATATGCTTGAGTCATTTAATTTATGGCATGGTAGGCTCAGACATGTTAATTATGATACTTTACGTTGATTAATTAATTTAGAGCACATTCCTTTATTTCACATTAATTATAATTGCAAATGTGAAACTTGTGTTAAGGCAAAATTAAGAAGGTATTCATTTCAAATTGTTGAAAAAAGTACAAAACCACTTGATCTAATACATAGCGATGTTTGTGACTTAAAAGTTTTTTCAAACTAGAGGAGGGAATAAATATTTTATTACCTTCATTGATGATAGCACAAAATATTGCTTCGTATATTTTCTTAATAGCAAAAACAAACCTATAGAGTAATTTATTCTCTATAAACAGGAAGTTGAAACCCAACTTAATAAAAAATAAAGATGGTGAGAAGTGATCGTGGTGGTGAATATGTTGAACCATTTGGTGAATATTGTGTACAACATGATATTATTCATATAGTGTCACCACCATACTCTCTTCAATCAATGGAGTAGCTAAGTGAAAAAATGAGGCTCTAAAGGAAATGATGAATGAATCGCTAGAAAGCTCTAAGTTATCACAAAACATGTGGGGGGAGCTAGTCTATCAACTAATTACCTTTTAAATAATGTTCCCCGCAAGAATAGGGACAAGACACCATATGAATTATGGAAAGGTATAAAACCTTCCTACAACTATTTGAAAGTGTGGGGGTGTTTTGCGAAGGTAATGGCTCCGTTACTAAAGCAAATGAAAATAGGTCTTAAAATGGTGGATTGTATTTTCATTAGCTATGTAAATCATAACAATGCATATCGGTTTCTTGTGTATGAATCAAAGAATCTTGACATTCACAAGAATACTATATTGGAATCAAAGAATGTCTTATTCTTTGAAAATATCTTCCCTTGTAAAACTAGGGAAGTTGACTCAAGTTCAACGAAACAAACTTTAAAGATTGTAGATGAAAATAGTCAAGACGTTCAACAAGAGGTTGAAACTGAGATAGAGCAAAGAAGGAGTAAACGAGCAAGGGTGGAAAAATATTTTGGACCAAATTTTGTAACCTTTATACTAGAGGCTGAACCTCAAACGTATAATGATGTTATACGGTTATCTAAAAGCACTTTATGGAAAATGCTATTAAAATGAAATTAACTCCATTTTGTAAAATCATATGTGGGAATTAGTGGATCTTCCTTTGGGAATTAAACCATTAAATTCTGAGTGGATTTTCAAGTGGAAAATGAAAACAGATGGAAAAATTGATAAGTACAAAGCCAGATTGATTATAAAAGGTTATGCACAAAATGAGGGCCTTGAATACTTTGATACTTTTTCTCTAGTATCCAGGATAACTTCTATAAGAATGATACTTCAAATTTCTGCCTTGCGAAATCAAGAAGTACATCAAATACATGTTAAAGTAGCTTTCCTAAATGGAGATCTTGATGAAGAGATTTACATGGAACAACCTGAGGGTCATGTAGTTCCAAGATAATGAAGGAAATTAGTGAAGTCTTTGCATGGAGTTAAGCAAACACCAAAGTAATGGCATGAAAAGTTTGATAATGTCATGATGACAAATGGCTTTAAGATTAATGAGTGTGAAAAATGTGTATGTCAAAACTACTGACATTGGATATATAATCCTATGCTTATATGTTGATGACATACTCATTGTTGGAAGTAACAATGAAATGGTAAAACATATCAAAGACATGTTAAATTCAAGATTTGATATGAAAGATATTAGACTAGCTAATGTGATTTTAGGCATCCAAATCAAGAGGTCATCTGAAGATCTCATATTGACTTAGTCTCACTATGTGGACAAGATTCTTGGGAAATTTACCAAGGATGATTCTGGTATAGTTAGAACTCCAATAGATACGAGCCAACATCTGTCCAAAAACAAATGCGAAAGTGTTAACCAAGTGGAATATGTAAAGATCATAGGCAGTCTAATGTACCTTATGAGCTGTACTAAACCAGATATTGCTTTCACTATGAGCAGTTTAAGCAGATTCACAAGCAGTCAAGGGGAAAACTACTGGAAAGTAATTGTGAAAGAATTAAGATATCTCAGATATACACAGGACTACAGACTGCATTATTCCAGAGATCTTATTATTTTAGAAAGATTCTATGATGGTAGTTATATATCTAATATTTAATATACCAAAGACACAAGTGGATATATTTTTACATTGGGAGTAGGAGCTGTGTCATAGAAATCCTCAAGACAAACGATTATAACTAGATCCATAATGGAATATGAGTTTGTAGCTTTAGACAAATCTGAAGAAGAGGCTGAATGGATTCGAAACTTCTTGGAGAGTAATCCTGATTGGCCGAAGCCTGTGCCCACAATATGCATATATTGTGATAACCAAACAACAATTAGTAGAGCACAGAACGCAATGTATAATGGTAAGTCGAGACATATGCGTCGTCAACACAATACCGTTAGACAACTGATCTCAAATGTAGTTATCTCTAGTGATTTTGTAAAATCAAAAGATAACATTACAGATCCGCTAACTAAAGGCTTAAATCGAGATCAAGTTGATAAAACATCGAAAGGAATGTGACTAAAGCCCATGAAAAATTAAAGGCACTATGTGAAGGAAAACCCAACCTAGTTGACTGGAGATCCTAAGATCTAGGTTCAAATGAACAACCTACTTGCATAGACCTTGTGAGGTCACTGTGAGGTTTTTATCCCAAGTTTGTTCCTATGATATAAATAGTGATTAAAAGTGGGATAGATTAAATAATTCTTTTAATAACCATTGTGTGTTTCAGTGAGCTGAGCAACATAAGTCACTGATAAGTCATAAAAGTAACATGTTTTTAATCTCATTCTTGATGCATTTTTGGATGATTTATCATGTAAATTAGTGAATTTGATGCTCCTAATCCTTTAAATCTATGTTTCTATACTTAGGTGAGCATAGGGAAGTGAAAGGAGTTAAAAACGAGCCAAAATCGGACAAAAAGAGTTGTTTTCAGGATCCACATGGCCTGGGCATTTCCACACGGGCTGGGCACACGCCCATGTGCCAGCCCGTGTCGATTTCGCACCCTGCTTCTCTTTTACATGGAAAAAGTTAATTTTTAGGGTTTCTGAGTATTCTAAAGTTTATAAATACATATTAGAAGAGGACCTAAGGGAGCATGCAGAGAAGAACAAAGAAAATACTCGAAGAACGCCACCGAATTCAACTCAGAAGTGAATCTCCTTCAAGATTAAAAATCTCCATTCAATTTCCTTAGAATTTTTATTGGGTTTCTTTATGTCTTGTTGTTATCCTAACTTTGAGATGCTGATTTCATTCCAGATTATGAACTAAATTCCCTAGATACCTAGGGAAGATGAAACCTAGGATGAATCTTATTATTTGATTTCTAAGTTACATGATAAGTACTTGATTCTTGTTCTCAATCATGTATGCTTATTTCATGTTTTAGTATTTTCAGGATATTAATTAATATTTAATGCGCTTCATTAGTGGAGCAAAACTTCCTATTTAAGAGTAGATCTATCATAATTCAGTGGAGTTGTATGCAATCTTAGAAATAGGACGACATAAATCTACCGGATTAGAGTTAAATCTAATAGGGGAATCCATATATCGAGTTAATGCGACAATAAATGTTTTAATTAGAAAGAGATTTCAATTAATCAACCTAGACTTAGTTGTTCTTACTTTCGAAAGGGATATTAACATAATTTAGGGATTTCTACGGATCAAGGCACAAGTGAATAAATCGTTTAATTCAGATTCATAATAATAAGTAGAGTCTAGGTGGATTCTTTCCTAGGTATTGTCTCTCTCATTGGTACCTTCGATTATTTTCCTATTTTATTATCTGTTTCGTTCTTAATTAAATTAGTTTAGTAATTTTAGAATAAAAACAATCACTTCAATTTATAGGCTAAATAATAGAAAAACGGTAATTACTAGTACTTTTAGTCCTCGTGGATACGATATTCCCTACTCACCATAACTATACTATTGTTCGAGAGGTGCGCTTGCCATAGTCGTATTTATAGTTAGTTTAGTGACCATCAAATTTTTAATATCCCCACACTTAAGTGTTTGCTTGTCCTCAAGCAAAATCCTCAACTCATAATTAAAAATTAATTTTTCTTAACTTATAATTCTCATCAATAATGTTTTGTCATAATTCACAAATAATCACACATTGATAATTCAACTAAAAGAGCACTAAAGGTTCAAACAATCCAAGTCGAACATTTTTAAAGCATGAAAACATAGGTATTTCCCCCTTATCCAAGTAATTATCTTTAATTCAAAATCGACAAGAATCGACATCCTTACTAAAGATTCACTCAAAGTGTTTAAGGTTCAAAAATAAGCACTCAATAGTCAAACATGAAAAGTCATTACCATAGGCTTGCATGAAAATCAAATCTCCACCACTATAAAATGAGATGATACACAAATCAAAAGGTCTTTAAGCAGTTGTAATGGGGTTTAGGTTAAAAGTGTGGAGAAAGACTGAAAAAAGATGGTTAAAATCGAGATTGAATTTATAAATTACCAAACTAGAAAAATAAACAAATGTTGAATTAAAAACAATTACATCAATAGAAAACTATTCAAGAACAACATGAGCTTCTTCTCAAAATATAAATTTAATTGTTCAAGCTCAATTAACAAAGAATTAAATAATAATCAATAAATATGTATATCTATATTTTATTTTTTTATTCAAATAATAAGAAATAATTCAGCAACTTAAACAAAAGGCTTAATCAGGCAATTAACCAAATCAAATCTTGATAAAAATAGAGTCAATGAAACGAGAAAAATTATCAATGAACAAAAAATGAGTTATGGGTTAACATTAATGAGTAAATCAAGAAACGGTGTGTTAGGCTCAAAAAGGGTTCACTAAAGGTTAATTATGTAGGTAGGCTTTTTATGGGATAAGTGGGTTAAAACCTAAGTGCCTTTATCATCTCAGTATATCAAATCAAAGGTGTGGTCTCGACATGTATAATCAAAGCAAGTTCTAGAATAACAAATCAATAATAACACACACATAACCAAAAATAAAAATGATCAAGAAAAATGTATGCCCTAAAGGATCAAAATCTCATACAAAAATTATGGTTTTTGATGTCAATCTTGCAAATTTGAAACTTCAAGGTAATACCTCAATTCGGGGAAACAATCTAAAAAATTTTAATTCTGAAAATAGACTTATCATGCTTGATTCTCTCATGTCTTAAAGTTTAAAACAACCAATGCACAAATATCTATGAATTTAATCTAAAACATATCAATAAAAATCACAAATCGATAAAAATTCATTCTAATAGTAGTATGAGAAAATTACTTAAACACAAGACATAATTCAGAATTTTCTAATAATTATATAAATAACCTCCCCACATTTAAGATGTACATTGTCCTCAATGTACAAACATAGATAATCACAGTATAAACAAAATATTATAAGAGAGGGAGAAAACTGAAACTGCCTTTAATATTGGATGAAATCCCCAGAAGAGTGAAAAGCGGAATTGTAGGCAAATCTAAATGTAGAGCATGATTCCGAGCAAACTAATGAGAAAATAAACACAAATAGTGAAGAAGATTAAGGGATTAAAACTCGATTAGAAACAACCATAAAAATAAAAAAATATAGTTTAAAATATAAAAACAAAATAAGTCTAAGAAAATAAAAATAAAAATAAAAATAAAAATAAAAATAAAAATAAAAATAAAAATAAAAATAAAAATAAAAATAAAAACAAAATAGACTCAATACGGCGGCGGTTAAGGTTGAGGGGGGTTAAAGAAGAAGATAAAAAAATGAAAAGGGATTTAAGGATTTAAAGGGGGCACGATCGTGTAAGGCCCGTGTGGGTCCATTTTAGCCCGTGTGCGCTTTAAAAACTGATACCGAGTGTTCACACGGCCTTGAACATGCCCATGTGTCCAGGTCGTGTCTCCCATACGGCCGTGTCGCACAGTCGTGTGCTAGCTCCTTCGCTTCTCCCACGCCCGTGCAGCCTCCCACATGCCCATGTGGTTCGGTCGTGTCTCACACACGGCCGTGTGCCTCACCCGTGTAGCTCTCTGACTTGATTTTAAATTGAAAAATTAGCTCCAGCTTTCACATGGCCTTGGATATGCTCTTGTGGCCAGGCCGTGTGTTCCACACAATCGTGTCACATGGTTGTGTGGACTATCGTAGACCATGTCTTTGTCGAGTTTTGGAAAACTTAAGTCCCAGGATCCATACGACCAAGGATACGCCCGTGTGTCCAGGCTGTGTGGGTTACACGGCCATGTCGCCAGGACGTGTAACTCACAGTTGATTTTCTTAAAATTTTAAAACTAAGTCTTAGGATCCACATGGCCAAGGACGCGTCCATGTGGGTTACACGGCCATGTCGCTAGGCCGTGTAACTTACTGTCGACCCCCTTTTAGTGTACACTGTCTGGGACATGCCCATGTGTCCAGGCCGTGTGGGAAAAAAATCCTTATTTAACATAAAATAAAAACAAAATAATTAGCAGTGTTAGCACTCAGGTTGCCTCCTGAGAAGCGCTTATTTAAAGTTTAAGCTCGACTTACCTCGTATTCGCACGGTGACGGTGCATCGAGGAGTCGAAACTCCTTTTTCCTACTATCAATTCTATCATCGAAATAAGTATGTGAGAGTGAAGTGGGGCCGCTTCGAGGAGACTACTGGGCACAGTTCTCTCAAACTCTTGCAGAACCAAGAGATGTTCACTGCCATATGAACATACCCATGGGGACTAAAACCTAGCCAGAGAGGTAGTTGTGTGAGGTATATCATCGTTTACACAAACGGTAGAATAGTTCAAGGACATCGTGTCTACTGGTCAGCTAGTAAAGTAAATATACTTTTAGAAGGGAAGGTTCAAGGGTTGATACTTACGTATCCTATGCAACTATCAATTGTAGATTCTATCACCACATCGAGTCAATATTTTTCGTTAAAATTATCAATTTCATTCATGTGGGGGATTGTTGAAAAAAATAGATTTTTGGAAGCTTTGAGGTATATTCTCGATTGGTAAAGGTAGAGATTTGAATCATAAAATTATAGTTTTATATTCTACCCCATGAGACCTTTACAACTATATATCATATGCTCAAAATGGTTGAGTGATGAATGAGAATTGATGCTCAAAGTAAGCCACTTGTAAATTATATTGAGGAAAATGGAAAGTTTAGTTCCATATTGGTTAAATATAAAGTGTGGAATATGTTTATATATATGAACAAACTTGGTGGTTATTGAATGAATAAGCTAATGCTCTCCCTCGCGTAGGGGGTGCAAATCCAAACCCGCCGGGTTTGGGGGCACACCTGCACGACATGGGTGACGCGAAATGTTCGGACCGGTTGGGCCCTTCTAGGCTTGTGAATATTTTAGCCCAATACGTAATTTTATTTTTCCTCAACAGAGCTTATTTCTTCAAATTCTGTTTGGAATTAAAAGGACAAATGTTAAATTGAGTTTAATGACTCATTTAATTCAGACGTTAATTTGAGTTTTTAATGGCTCTTTAATTCACGGACGTTAATGGCTCCAGTAGTCAAAATTCCCAAAAGTTCTTTCATTTTGAATATTTTATTTAAACCGAAATAATTTGCAGGAGAAAATACACACTAAATTTTTCTCCTGCAAAAATTTTGAGATCTTTTCCTTGCATATTTCGAACCTATTTTCGGTGATAAAAAAAAGCTAGGCTACAGTTCGTTGATCATTGCAGCCGTGCTACTGCAGTGCTAATCTCGTTGTTGTATTCTGGGAGACAGTTGACCAATATTTCTCCAGCACCAAAGGAGACCGAATCTGTCTTAAGAAAACTGTGAAAATAGGCCTCAACTACCAGTCGGATTTTTGTTTACCTATGAGTACAAAATTTCGATCTAATTTTATTTCCAATTTATATTTTTTCAGATTATATATATTGTTCTGGTTTGATCTTGTGATTTAAATCAATATTTTACATTACTGTTTGTTTATTTCACTAATGTATTTACAACCAGATTTACTTTAATATGAATAAAGAATATATAATTGTTTGATAACTATCATGTTACCTTGATAATAAATGTGACACTGTAAGTCGGACTGACGATAGGGTAGGATGTTACATTGAACGCGGTCATCGTAAATATCAAGTTTTTAAAACGGAGTATAGATAGAACCATAAGTTCTTCTGGTAGTGTTTGTCGCCATTTGTGGTTTCATTTGGAGTTCAGCTTTTGTCTTTTCATTTTATTGACTCAAAAGCTAGACAGATGTCATTTGCACAACCTTCCGAGGACTTTTTTAATAATACAAAAAAATGGTTGAAAAAAATTACGATTGCTTTATTCATCTCAAAATTATATATAAATTTTGATTTAATATGTAATTATGTATATAAATTTTATTAATTTGGTATAATTATACACTTAAAACTTTAATTGCTTAAAATTTTAATTTTGATTTAATCATATACATTTAAAGAAATAAATATATTAATTTATTTTTATATTAGATAAATATAAATATTTATATATGCAATATATAAACATAAAATAATGTTATATCAATAATTGTGTAAATAATTTATAAAATTGGATCAAATCAAAATTTCATGTATAAAATTACACAAAATCAAAGTTTATGTATACACTTGCACATTAAACCATAATTCATGTGTATGGGTTTGGGATTTATCCTTATTTTAAAATTTTAGATATAATTTGTTTTAATATGATTATGAGTGTTAATCTTTTTAATAACACTATAAAATAAAAATATATTAAATCATTATATATTAAGAAAATCAGTTGTAATATATAAATGAAGTGCTAATCTTTTGTCGATTTTATAACAAGAGCTTCGCTCTGCCTGCAATAATAAGTTCTGGGCCGAAGCGCTGAACATGGTGAACTCAATTTGAATTCGTCAGCCCAACTCAGAGGAAACTAACATTTTCTCATATTAAGAGAACCTTTCTTATAGCTTCTCATTTCAAAAGCTACATCACTTCTCCAACACTGAGGACATAAGCTTGCCATTTGTGGTTTCGTCTGAAGCTCACAACACTCCCTTTTCCATTTTGCTTCAATTCAAGATATGGGTAAGCTTTATTCTTTTTTAATTTTCCGTTCAATTTTTAATGGTGGAAGGAATCCTTCTAACTTCAACTCTTCTTGTTCTTTTAACACTGTTGCTACCCATATCAATGCTTTAAGTAAGAATTCGGTGCCTGCAAGGGGAAAGCCAAAAAAGTATGATAGTTTGGATAATGTTGATGATGCTTTGTTTTTGTTTAATAAGATGATTCACAAGTACCCAATGCCTTCTGTTGTGGAATTCAACCAATTATTAGGAGCCATTGTTCGAATGAAACGATATGCCATTGCTGTTTCTATGTGTAAGCAGATGGAATTCTTCCGAGTTTCCCCTGATGTTTATACTTTGAACATCTTAACTAATTGCTTTTGTCACTTAGGTCAAATTGATTGTGGGTTTTCTGTTTTGGGGAAAATGCTCAAGTTAGGTGTTGAACCTACTGTTGTAACTTTTTCCACTTTGATTAATGGACTTTGTAATCAAAGTCAGATTTCTCACGCTGTGAGTTTGTTTGATGAAATGATTGGACAGGGGTATCGACCTAATTTAATTGTTTACAGCACCATACTTAATGGTTTGTGTAAGACTGGGAATACCTATCGAGCTGTTAGGTTTCTAAGGATGATGGAAGAAAGAGGCTTTGAACCCAATATTGTAGCATATAGCACAGTCATTGACTGTCTTTGTAAAAACGGGTTACTAAATGAGGCTCTCGATCTCTTCTCCGAAGTGAAGGTTAAGGGCATTAGACCAAATACCGTTAGTTATAATTGCTTAATTCATGCTATGTGTAATTTGGGCCAACAAAAGGAGACAACACGGCTTTTGAATGAAATGGTGGATAACAATATTTCATGTGATATTGTCACGTATAACGTATTGATCGATGCACATTGCAAGGAGGGGATGATTTCGGAAGCGATAGAAATCCTTGACACAATGAGAAAGCATGGCATTGAGCCTAATGTTATCACGTACAATATATGTATTGATGCATGTTGCAAGGAAGGGATGCTTGCTGAAGCTAAAGATATTGTTGACACGATGATAAAGCAAGGCATTGAGCCTGATGTTGTTACCTATAGCGTGTTAGTAGACGGTCATTGCTTGCAAAACCAAATGGATAAAGCTAAAAGTGTATTTCAGCTGATGATTGAGAAGGGTTGTGCACCTGATATACATAGTTGCAACATTATGATCAACGGATATTGCAAAGCTAAGAGGTTGGACGAAGCAATGGAACTCTTTGATGAACTAGCTCAAAACGGACAAATCCCTGATGCAGTGACATACAACACTCTTATGCAAGGTATGTGTCGGTTAGGGAGAGTTTCTACTGCATGTAAACTTTTGAGGACGATGCTTGCTTCTGGGCCAGTTCCAAATCTAGTGACATGTTCGATTTTGTTGGATGGTTTATGCAAAAGTGGTAAACTTGAAGAGGCATTGAAACTTTTTCAAGCAATACAGAAGAGTAGATTGGAGGTTGATATCGTCTTTTACAATATCTTAATTGATGGCTTGTGCAAAGCTGGGAATATTGAAACTGGAAAGGAATTATTTCATGAGCTCTTTGTCAATGGTTTAAAACCTGATGTTTACACATATTCTATAATGATTAACCGGTTCTGTACAGAGGGATTGCCAGATGAAGCATGCCAGTTGTTTAGGAGCATGGAAGAGAATGATTGTTTGCCTGATAGCTTCTGTTATAATATAATGATCCGGGGATTTCTTCGAAACAGCTATACCTCGAAGGCAACACAACTTCTTAAAGAAATGGTGAGTAAGGGCTTTTCTGCAGATATATCAACTGCAACCTTATTTCTGGATCTTATCTTACGATCTAATAATAAATCAATCTTGATCTGAAATGTTTCACAGATAGTGTAAAGATTGACACTTGTAAATGTGAATCAATTTGTTCATATTGTACTGCCGTGATAAGTTAAAAAGTTTTCATTCTTCCCTTTTGTGCTTGACTTTTATGGTTGATGGGCTTTAGATATTAGAAGTTGAACCATTTGTGAGTTCATTGCACCTGGTTTATATGTCTAGAATCATAACCTCAAAGGATGCCTTTTAAACTGCTTTATGAGCATAATGTCTAAATGTAAATGCTCTGGATTTTCGGGTTATATCGATCTGTGTCTGCTTATATGTTGATTTGTTGCTCTTACTGTTTGGTTTTGGAATATTAAAGAAAGAAAAATGCAGGGTAGGATAGGTGAACTAAATTAAATGTATATGCCATGAAACCACTAAATATGAAGCAAAAGTTTTAGTTGTATTGAACCAGAGCTTTCCTATGACTGTTGTTATTGCTTGATTTCATTATGGAAGCTGCTTGAAGACGAAGTTCTATGCATCTGTAGATATCAGTGAAACCTTTATAAGCAAAGTGCTCATACAAGTACAATTTTCATGCTTTATTTTTTAAGGTAGTTGGACTTTGATTTTAGGACTTGGAACATTTATGAGTTGATTGAATGGATCATCACATCCAATCCATTAGGTGTATGTAATATTATTATTGTTTTGGACAAATCATACCGTAAACAGATGAAGTGTGTCTTCTGATTAAGTTTGTTTTTAGTGAGCTCCCACAATGGTTATCAGTTATGTTAGTCCTCATTGTGCCATTATATTGACAACAATATAAATGCTAACCAAGTTAAGATTCAATCGGTAAATATAATTGTATTTTAAAAAAATAATTTAATCATAAATTGAATTGAATACACACCTAGATATAGTGTGGAATTTGCAATCAAATTACATAATATTAATAAAATTAATTTTGTCAAGAAAATGGATAATATTAATCATATTTATAATCTATATGACCTACTAATTAAAGAAAATATTTCAAATCTTTGAAATTTATAATAATGCATAATTATCACAAAGTACAAACATGAAGTTATTAGTATGCATTAGAAAATTAAATCTAATAAATTACAGTAATAATTATCTTGAGAACAATAAAGCATGTGATGCAAAAATGTATAAGTAAAAATGCACCATTGTAAAATATAAAAAATAAAATAAAAGAAGCTAATTTAAAAATTAAAATTGAACATACCTGAAGATTTAAATAAGGATAATGATTATAAATATGGGTGTGACTCCACTCTGTTACTTTAATACCACTGCTTCATTTAAGATTACCGTTAACCCTTTCAAAATCATCCCTTCCTCTACTTTTTATTCCCTTAGCTTCCTATCTTATTTAAAATAGATTTTTGAGCTGTCCCTGTGATAATTCTGTTTGATTATTTAATTTGGTTCTTGATTTTTTTCATATTTTTATTTTTATTTTTTAATAAAATGAGTTTTTTTATGACATTTGAATATTATATGTTAAAATTTTAAAGTATTTTCATTAAATATTTTTAAAAACAATTTTTAAATAAATAAAAAGTCAACAACTTTTATATGTATTCTTTTGAAAGAATACATTTTTTATAAAATTTTAAAGTTATTTTCACTATTTTAAATATAAAATATTTATATTTTATTATAAAAATGTTTCCAATAACATTTTTTAACTTGAATTTTATAAACCATCTAAATACCTCGATTAGAGTCGATTTTCAATTTTATTTTTTTATTTTTTTTTATTTTTAAGAAGAAGATAGTTTCGATGGCGAAGGTTTATCCCAATGATGTCGTAGGCCATTGAGGTTGTAAATCTATATCTACACCTTTATTGTATCCCTAACAGTCTTTTTCGGTTACTTTTTTTTTTAAAATACTCATTGCTTCACAAGCTATCATTTGACATAATTCTAAACCAAGTGACCAAGGTTTTCTTCCTCCTCTTCACTTTAGCCAAAACTTACTATATCTAGCTATTTTTATTTCGTTTTTACACTTCTAACAAGTTAGAAACCATCTTCTAATCATTTTCCATAAAAAAAATACACATTTTACTTAATTTTATAAGCTTCTATCAATATCCTTTAATGACAACTTTTAATACACTTGATAAAATAAAACTATTGGTACATATATGTAAAACAAGCTTTAAAGATTCAAAATCTATGAAAAATTTGAAGAAAAACATACCTTCTACTTAAATTTTGGAGGAAAACGATGAAGAGAAATTTCTTTTCTTCTTTTCTTGCTAGGCACCAATATGAAGAAGAAAGATGATAAAAGTCTGGTCATCTTTGCTTTTCTTTATATATATTATTATATTACTTATAAAATATTATTATTTTAAGTAAAATATTAAATACATATTAAATTATTATTTAACAAAAATATCATTAAAAAGTGATCATGAGTAATTGATCATCTTCAAGAAATTTTCCTTTGTTTTTATCAAGAATAATTTTTTAATATTATTTTTAATACTATAAAAATATTGGAGTGGCCTACTTATATTTTTAGGAGGGCTATAATATATATACAAAGAGGGAAATTGCAAAAATCTTAAACCTTAGGGGGGCCTAATTATATTTTTGGGAGGGCCATAATATATTTACAAATGACTAAATTGAAAAAAAAAAACTTTGGGGGCCACTGGGCTTCTACTTGGCTCCGCCATTGCTGATGGTCTCCGTTGGGGGTTGTGAAACTATAAAAATTGTCGCATCATGTGAAATATTTTGATTTTCGTTCTCTCTTTTACGATTTTTTAAAAGCTTTCAAGGGTTATAATCAATATGAAAAAAACCGATATTGAAAAATAAAATAGTTTCCTTACTTTAATTTATCACAATTTGATCTTTATATTTTACAAAAAAATAAGAAGTTGATTCAATTGATCATAATTTGATCCTTGTCTTTCACAATTAGCTTACATTATTAAACCTTGTCATTAAATTGTTCACCTAAAATCTATATTTCAACAATTATATGCAAGGAATTAGCAAAAATCAACTATTCAACAAATTTTTTTCGCCAATAATAATTCAATAATTTATATACAATCAAATAGCAAAAATGTAGTTCAAATTTATGTGTTTATCAATATAGATTTCTCAACTTTCGAGATCAAATTTTGATAAATTAAAATAGAGATTAATTTAGGTTTTTAAAATAGAGGATGAAATTCAAAATTATAATATAATATAATATAATATAATATAATATAATATAATATAATATAATATAATATAAATTGTGATCTATATATGTTATTAAAGGATTTGGTGATAGAAGTTGATGGGTATAACTACCTCTTAAGTCCCAATAATTTTAAAATTGAGCAAATTGGTTCCTTCCGAAAAAATAAGTTATTTAGTTCCTACCGAAATCGATACCTTGTTAAATATATGTTGTCAAATTTTTGAAAATTATAAGATCAAATTATGATATTTGAGTATGATCTAAAGAAAATATTAAAAACAAATTTATTATATGAGTAAATTGATTTTGTAA
Organism: Gossypium raimondii; assembly: GCF_025698545.1. Taxonomy (NCBI): domain Eukaryota; kingdom Viridiplantae; phylum Streptophyta; class Magnoliopsida; order Malvales; family Malvaceae; genus Gossypium; species Gossypium raimondii. The sequence goes on from NC_068577.1 coordinate 6,419,182, forward strand.
AAAGAAAATTACTTTTCATGCCTTCTGATAGAATTGTTGAACTAAAACACAAGAAATATTTTTGGGTAAACTACACCCATATGTTGGGAAATGTGCCCACATTATAGTAAACATATAATTTTTATATATATTTAAACCATGAATAAATGAATAAAATTAATTTCACATTTCACTATTATATCTTTTGTGTTTTTGTCTTCCATGTTTTGCATATATAACAAAATTGTGACAAACAAATATTAGTTCATTGATTGTCTAAGTTCAAACTGATGATAAGTGACATTTTAAGAATGTTTACATTGCGAGAAAGATAATTTACTTCAGTAGATAATCTAAACAAATTTGTAATCTCGTAAAAGGATTATTGTATCGTTTACAATTCCAATTAGGGAGATTGCTAGTTTTGGCTATCGGAGCAGTTGACTCCACGGGTAGAGACATAAATGTACTCATTAGAAGAATGATACATTGGACTTGACCCAAGTTGAATTAATTCTGAATCCATTTGTGATTAACTCACTTGTGATATTCATGGTGTGACTTACCGAAATCCCGAGTTAGTTACTGACCATGCATATGTAACTAATGTGTTTTGATATAAGTGGAAGCTTATACTCTAAAGATGATCGAGCCAATATCCGGTATGTTAGGTACATGACTTGTTTATGACATGACTTTACTAGCAAAAATGGAATTCATAGCTCGATTAAAGAGTTAATGATATCCTCTCATTGGTATTGTGTAGATTGATAAATATGGAACGTGGCCACGGGTTGCTTATTCTCAAACGAGCAATTGATTATAATCATTAGTTGACAGTGATCATATTAATCATTAAGAAGACACAATGATAACAATGAGATACAACATGATTGTATTGAATGAACGGATTTAACTCAAAGGAATTAAAGATATCATATGATGGTAACACACATATGATGAGATCATTGGAAAAGCAGTTGGATGAGTTGCTTTCGTAAAGAGTATACCATATGGAGTTTTCAATCATGGTACTTCTTATGGACTCACTCCATGATTAAGTAAATTGTGAATTATCTTAACGATACTTTTGGACATAATTGCAATTAACTCGAGCCTAATTGTATATGTTCAATTGGTCTCTCTACTAGCTCAACAAAAGCTTGATCGGGCTGCATTTGAATCAAAAGAAAATTCTATGACTTTAGAAATAATTTAGTTGAGTTGATTTATTTGATGTGGAATAAAATTAGGTGGTCGCGAGATTTCTATGACTTTAGAAATAATTTAATTGAGTTGATTTATTTGATGTGAAATAAAATTAGGTGGTCACGAGATTTGTTCGACTAGAGAATTTGATTAATGAATTTTCTTAAAAAATTAATTTGGAAAATCCTAGTGACTTTTAGGAATATTAATTTTGATAAAGTAAAATTAAATTAATCAAATGAATTAAAATAAATATGATATTTTTGGAAATAAATTTTCAAGTCAGACAATTAGTCCGATAGGTAATTGAACTTGAAAATTAAATTCGAGACCGAAATCCAAAAATTGGTTGAACTTGGCCTTGTGCATGTAGCGAAAGGGTCGGATCAATAAGTCTCTTGAACTATGAGAATTTCACCCTATTTTTATACAATTCTTTCTTCTCCTTAGATGGCACAACGCCCAGCAACTTATAACACTTTGATTTCACATTGATGTTATAGTCTTTGATTCCCTCTTGCTTGTTGATTAGAAGGTCGATTATTAAAGCGATAGCTTTTAACATCATAGTCGCTTTCTCGTATAGAATATGAAATGTAAGCGTTTTTAGCTATTATCTTTCTAATAATGCGACAAGCAACTCCGATATTATATCAAACATTTTTATCATAGATGCCACAAATAAATCAACAATCTTAAATACATCCATCTAATTTTGGGAATTGCAAATTATGTCGAGCATGAATAACATATTTTCTTTGATGTTCAAAAATCACAAAAAAATTAATTTTTATTGCAAAAGTATTTAAAAATATTTTCATAATAGCAAAATTAAAAATAAGTAATTTTACCATATCAAGGATATGATAAGCTACATGAAACCTTAAGTAAAATTTTTTTTAACGGAAAAGAGGTAGAAAATTGAGAATTTTTTTAGAGAGTGAAAGAGTTTGATTGGTTTTTTCTTTGGAGAAAATTTTTGGTGAAAATAAAAGAGAATGAGGTGAGATATTTATATTAGAGGAACTCGATATCCATAGGTTTCGAAGAATTAAGATATAATATTAGGGAAGAAATTAGAACGTTACGGATATAGCATCGCTCTAATGATTGTCGAAGAAGAAAATGTATCAACAATGAAAAGCATGTTGGCGAGGAAAATGAATTCCAGGCTGGAATGAAAATCCAATGGTGACAATGATGGAGAAGATTTAAGAGATAGGCATTAAAGGATAAAGTTAGAATCCAGTGCCAGCAACTTTTCCAAATGAGATGCACAACCAATGGTACTAGTTGATAATGGCAATGTTGGAAAGATATAGATACTAGCGGAAAAACCACTTCCTAAAGATGTACGATATTAATTGAAGAGTTCCTAAATATTGTATTTGAGAAGTTGCTTACAAGATTGCTGCTCATACTTAGGGCAAGCTTGTTCAACATATCACATTATCAAGTGAGTCTAAAGGAGAAAGAGATTAATGTGAGGAAATTGTGGATATTTAGATAATAAGATTTTTTGTAAGAGGGAGAATTAAGGAAATATTTTAATAATTTATTAGTTGTTATCTAATAGATTAAGATTATTGGTTTTTTACATAAATTACTTGGATAAAATTTGTTATTTATCCCTAAATAAATATGCAAATTTATTTAATATTTTTAGATATTTTGAGACATGAGTTCATGAATTTTGTAAATTTAATTCATTCAGTTTCATCTCTTGACAACAAAAACTTTCTCTATCTTATAATTGTTTTAGATTTATTCATGAAATAGCTTTTGTGTTGCTTCTTTGACTTGTGATGCATCTCATTATCCGGATTTACTGTACTTTTTATTTTAATACTAAATGTGGATATTTAAGGATTCGTATTCAACAAATAATTCAATTAATTTGGATAATAATGCTTGGATTTAATACATATAAGGGTAAACTATATTCAAGGTCACTAAGGTATTAGTAAGTTTACTTTTTGCTCACTCAACTTCAAAAAGTTACAAAATGATCATTAAATAATTTGAAAGTTTCCATTTAAGTCACGGAATTAGTCGAAATTTTTTATTTAAGTCACTAGGTTATTAAAATTTTTTTTAGAGTCCGGCTGACAAGCTCCAAGTGACGATTCAACGATTGGTACAGTGGACTAGTACCCATTGACGAGTAGAAAAACATATCTTAGATCCAAGTTGATACGATGTTCAGTGTTGGAGATCAGAGAATAAAGTTGTTCGGATTTCGATTCACAAATTTGTAACGCCCAAAGTTGTTTCATAAAAAAAAAAAACTAAACTGTAGAAGAGAAGAGGAAGGAGAGCTCTCGATTGGTGAAAGCGACGCGAACAAAGAATGTCATATAATATCGATTTTAACAACCCAATGACTTAAATAAAACCTTTCAAATAGTTTAGTGACCATTTTGTAACTTTTTGAAGTTAAGTGATCAAAATATAAACTTATTAATAGTTTAGTGGTCTTAAGTGTAATTTACCTAACATATAATAAATTTGAATTTTAAAAAAAAATTGCACATTCATATTTTAAAGAAAAGATAGGTGATAGATAGCTCTTCTTTGCCCACTCTAGCCCTTTCAATTTTTCCTTCCCTTTTAGACTTATTCAGTAGCTTAAAAAAGCCTTTTGCACATATGATAAATAAATATGGGCTTAGAGGGTTCCTTGCCTTGTTCCTCTTGTTAGGTTGAATTTTGTCACTGAATGGGATATTGTTCTTACACACGTCATTACAAGATTAATCCAATTCCTGCAAAAGCCTAACGTTTTCATCATATCTTCAAGATAATTCCATTCCACTCTGTCATAAGCTTTACTCATGTCCAACTTTAGGGCAAAAGAGCTTGTGCCTCCTCTCTTATTCTTTTTTGAAAGAATGTAAAATTTCATAAGATATCAGAATGTTATCAGTTATTTGTCTTCTTGGGACAAACGCACCTTGCGTTTCTTCAATACATAAGTGTAGAACCCTTCGAAATCTATTAACAACTACTTTTGAGATTATTTTGTAGATGACATTACAAAGAATTATGGGTCTGAATTGTCCCAAATTCGTAAGGGCTTGTACTTTGGGAATAAGCACAATATTGTTTTTGTTAATTTCCTCAAAATTCTTTCCATTATTCAACACTTGGAGGCAATAGTTAACAACGACCTTTCCAATAATATGCCAAAATTTTTTATAGAAGAACACGAGGGATCCATATTTTCCAGAAACTTTGAGAGGCACCATGCTCTTTAAAGCTTCCACCACTTCTCTATTAAATTCTTTGCCAAGTTCCTCATTTAAAGGCTCTATGATGTATGGATGGACTTCGCTTCTAATCCTTTCACAACTTTGCAACGAGTTGGAAGAGAATAGATTTTTAAAGATATTAATTGCAAGTTCAATAATAGCATTATCACCTTCCACCCATCCACCCCTTCCATCCTCTAGAATTTTTATTGTATTTCTCATTTTGTGTTGTGTTGCAAAATTATGGAAGAAAGTTGTGTTCCAATCCCCCATTCGTAACCAATTTCCTCTTGTCCATTATTCCCAAAATAATTCTTCATTGTCAGCTTCCATGTTTAGTGCAAGCTTAACTTCCGTTATTTCAGCCAAATTGTCTTCATCTGGATCTTCTTTATTCAAATTGTTAAGACGCAACTTTAATTCCTCTTTAGTTTTCAATAGGGATCTACAACCAGATTTCTCACAAGTTTTCAACTTCAATTTAAATTCTTCTATCTTCTTTAGAAGATCCTTTTCTCCCAAATCCTACCCTTGACATATCTGTTCTTCAAAATCCTTTTCCAAAATCCAATCAGCATTGAATCATAATGGGATTTCATCACACACAAATCTTCTCCTTCCATGTGTCATTGTATTTAGGACCACAGGACAATGATAAAAAAATACTATGACTCTTATGCTGAACTGAAAAATTTGGGAACCTATCCCACCATAATAGGTTTGCCACCCATCTATCAAGTCTCTCACGAATATTGTTGCTTGGGAGTTTACCTCTTTCCCAAGTTAATCATTGGCCTGAAAAACCTAAATCATTCAACTCACAATCCTCCAAAGCTATCCTGAATGCCAACATTTGTCTTTCCTCTTTTAATCTGCCCTTTTTTTTTCAAACGAGACTAGCACTTCATTAAAGTCCCCCATAACAAGTCATGGCAACTGGCTGCTTCTTTTTATATCTCTAAGAAGGTTTCACGATTCCTTCCTGTTATGTTCAATTGATGAACCATAAAAACCTGTGAAATGCTAGTATTCTTCATTATTATCCATAACTTCAATGTCAATATGAGAATTAGAATAACTTCTCAACTTGACCGTTACTCCTTCCTTCCAACCAAGAGAAAGTCTCCCTTTCGATCCATCCACACTAACATCAATCCTTTTTGAAAAGCCACACATTTTCCTTACTACTTACATTCTTCTTGAATTAAATTTTGTCTCAATTAGAAACAAAAGCTTCGGCTATATCTATCTCAAGCTATTTTTGAGACGTCTAACTATTCGCGGTTGCTCTAGGCCGCTAATATTCCAACTTAACATTTTCATTGCGACCAGACGACCTGTTTACTAGCGGCCATCGATATTTCATTATTAATTGTAGAATTTGAACAAATAGTATGGTAACTCCCCTCTATTTGTTGAATCTGTTGTCTTTTCTTTCTATCAACATGTTCTATTAGTCTTTTTTCAAGTACCTCATTAGACTCTATTATCATATTATGTATTGCCTTGTTTTCACACCTTTGGTTGAAAAACTCATTAACCTGATTAATCCTATGAAATCTTCTATTTAATTCCCTTACATGCATTTTCCTCTCACACTATTAATCTCCTCCTTCCCTTGGGGCCTCATCCGATTCCTTTTACGAGCTTCTTCCAAATCCAAGTCGCTTTTGATCAAATATCTTGGTTCCTCTTGATGCCATCTACTTACAACCATTGACTCCCTCATTGGTACGCTCTTAAAGAAAGATCCCAACCAAATTTAACTTTCTGAAATCTCAACAAAAGACGAAAAGGGCAGAAGCTTTCACTTTGCCCTAATCGTCCACACAGAAAACAAAGCAGAGAAAGTCTTTCATATTGAAATATAACATAAGTTGACTTATCTTTGCCATACATTACTCGCTTCTTTCTTTTAAAAAGGCTTCGGACATCCAAACGTACTTTGATACGCATAATTTTTCGAAAACCCATTGTTAGAATTTTTGTATCATAATCCAAAACTTCCCCAATAAAGTTTCCCATTTGTCGTGCCATGCCTTCCAACATCGATCCAAAAGATAGTTCATGTATTTGCACCAAAAAAATTGTATAATGCAGGGGAACTAGCAACAGATCCTCCTCTCTCATTAATTTATGAAATATGATTAGGTGTCGATTAAAGAACCAAGGAATACCATCAATCATCCTTTTTAAATCGAGTTCATTGTAAAATCGAAATAGAATTCGCTTCTCCTTGATCTCTGATATGGTAACCCCTTCAATAGGATGCCATAACTTAGAAAGAACGTTCCTTAACGAGGGGAAGTGGACTGAACTATCTGTTAACACCCTACCTACTAGGCAGAGCCTAAAGTCATCTTCTCCTTCGTCATTCTCCTATTGTCCAACAATGGGGTTGTCCTCTAGATCGTCTAGGTTTAGGTTTGCGAGATTTGTCTCCATGCCTTTAGTGGACAGCCTTCTCTTGTGATTTTTAGTCATGATTGAAACCTTAAAAACTTGATACTAATTGGGAAAATCCAAACTTGCGAGTCGACAGACAGAATAACAGAAAAACCCTAATCGTAGGTACTTTGTTCGTAGAATCTAATTATTTTTAAATGTACTCAATAGAGCCAAGTTGAACCACACGAATTGCGATCCATAAACATACGACGAGAGTTTGGTTGTATTGTTGGATTGATTTCATTTAGGTAGCGATTGGAGTATTCCCATGATAAGATTTTAATGGAATGTGATTTTTTGGAATATGATCGATGAGAATGTAATTGCTAAGATAGTTACTTTACAACATTAGATATATATTATAAGGTATGGATTAAAATCCCGAAAAAGTTATATTATCACGTTTGATTCACTAAGTACTTTCCTAATAATGCAATAACAATTTATGAAGTTACCCTTATTAAATAAAATAAAATATTCATGTATTTAATATTCATAGTAAACTTTATTCTTAACAAATAGTTGGATTAAATATTTAATGTTCAAATTTAATTGATAATTTTTACATTTTTTAAAGCCTCAATGTAACATAGTTTACTTTGGATATTGAAGAAAAACATAATATACTTTTTTGAAAAGTTTCGACTGGGTTAAAATTAAATTTAAAACCAAACAATCTCTCGGGCTTCAGCCCAACAATCTGAAACTGAAAAAAGAAACAACCACAAGAAAACAGGCTAACAAACAGTTTAGCCCAATTAAGAAAAACAAGAAAAAGAAAAATCAAGCAACCCCCAGCCGAACGATACAGTTGTCCTCATAAATTCTACTGACTTTTCACTGCCCAAGACAACTGAAAAGTAAAAGCAAATCCCCTAAAATCTTTTGCTTTCTGAATGCTTTTACTATAGCATTAACTCTTTCATTTCAATCTTCTCTCCAAATGCCGAATCCCATCATCTTATCTCTTTTCTTCTACTCTGAAAAACCAAGGCGATTTGCCTCTGCTTCATCACAGATCAATCGTAAAGTCACTCCCACCAGGTGCTGCTCCTCTCCTTTATGTAGTGAACTTTTTGCTAATCTATGCGCCTCCACATTTTCAGATCTTGGGATGAAATAGAATCTGACTTTCTGAAAGAACTCTTTTAAACTTTGAATGTCACTGATTATTGCTCCAATTTCTGATCTGTCTCGACTTCCACTTTGACATTTTGTTATCACTGTTCTTGAGTCTCCTATAATATCAATAATATGATATCCCAACTGGATCCCTAACCTTGTTGCTTGAAATCCTGCATGTGCTTCCGCTGCAAACGGAGATGCAACATTGTCATGAAGGAACGGCTTTGCTTCAATGATTCTACCTTCCTCATTCTTAACAATAAGACCTGATGCAGACCTGTGGTTCTGTGAGTCAAAAGCCGCGTCAAAAAAGATGGACTTATTTGCCCTTTGTACCCTCTGTCTGGGCCTTGCGCTGACTTCTAAGGTGATTACCCTTTCCTTGGTACCTTCCAGTTCTGAAATGTAACTTTTAATCTATTTTGATATATCCCAACTGGTGCTATATTTATCTTCATATAGTAGCTTATTCCTACTTGTCCAGATTCCCCACAGCCCGCAACAAAATCCCAAGCACTGTTCATTCGTCCCTACGTTGAAGATCCAGGAAAGCCAACTCCATAAATCAAAATGGTTATTGTTAAGTACCCAGGAGAAATTTAACTGACTCCAAATTTCTTTCACTATAGGGCACCTTTGGAAGACGTGGAGGCTGTCTTCTTCTTCCCGACCACATCTCGGACAACGTTCTTCCGTTATAACTCTTTTCAGCTTAAGATTAGAAAAAGTAGGAATGTAATTCCACGCTATTTTCCATACTGTAATTTTAATTTTTGAAGGCATATGTAGATTCCATAGTTTCCTGTAAAAGTTTTTAGAATCTACCTGTAAATAATCATTAGGATCCAGTGTAGACTCCTGTAATAGTTTATAGGCGCTTCTTACTAAAAAAATCCCAGTTGCCTCTCCTCTCCATACTTGGATGTCTTCGTGAGTAGTCATTGAAAGCGGGATCTGCAGTATCTTTCTTGCAATATCTGTATTAAAGGTATTGATAATTAAATCTTTGTTCCATGTTTTATTTTCTTCATTTATTAAGTCAACCACCACTCTGATGCTTCCACCACTGTTGTTGTTTTGTAATCTGTCTTCAGTCACTCCTGGCACCCATCGATCATTCCATACTGAGATATGGTCTCCAACCCCTACCCTCCAGCACAATCCATCCATCAAGAGCTTTTTTGTCGACCAAATACTCCTCCAGGTAAGTGAAGGTAGGTTGCTTAACGAAGCATTCATGAAGTTTGTTCTCAGAAAATATTTAGCTTTTAAAACTCGGGCTAACAAAGAACTCGGATAATTAATAAGACGCCAACCTTGCTTAGCTAATAATGCTATATTGAACATATCTAAACGTCTAAAACCTAAACCACCCGATTCTTTTGCTATACACATATCCTTCCATGCGCACCAATGTATCCCTTTTTTTCCTTTTTTTTTCTGCCACCAAAATTTTGCAATAATACTCTCTAATTCCTTACAAAATGATTTAGGGAGTAAAAAAGAAGACATAGCATATGTTGGTATGGATTGTAAAACTGCTTTGATAAAAACCACCTTACCTCATTGGGAAAGATATTTGATGCTCCAGTTCTCAATACGTTGCCTGAATCTGTCTTTCAAAATCTGAAACGCAGCCTTTTTCCTCCTTCCCACCAAGCTAGGTAGCCCTAAATAATTCTCCATATCATCTGATCTTCGTACCCCAAGAATACGAGTAATTGTCTGTCTTTCTTCCTCCTGTGAATTGCTGCTGAAAAAAATCGTAGACTTCGCATAATTCACTTTCTGTCCTGAAAAAACTTCATAATGATGCAGAATCTGTTTTAAATAAATTGAGCTCCTCTCTGTAGCTTCACCAAACAGCATACAATCATCTGCAAAAAGTAAATGTGAAACCTGTGGCCCCCTTCTGCTTGCTTTTACTCCTTTTACTTTGTTCTCCTGCATTCCTAACTTCATGAGGCTAGATAAACTTTCTCCACAGAATAAGAATAGGAATGGACTCAATGGGTCTCCTTGTCGTAGTCCTCTAGTAGGGGAAAAACTTTCTCCAATATGTCCATTAAGAACCACCGAATAAGAAACTGTATTCACACATCTGAATAGTGAAGCCACCCAATCAGCGTCGAAACCCATTTTCTTCATCATCTCTTCCACAAAATTCCATTCTACCCTATCATACGCCTTACTCATGTCAAGCTTGACTGCCATAAATTCTTTCTTCCCCACCCTCTTCTGTTTTAACGTATGAAGTAGTTCGTAAGCCAACAACACATTATCCGAGATCAACCTCCCAGGCACAAACGCACTTTGTGCAGGATCAATGCACTTGTCAATGACTTTCCGAATACGATTCACGATAGCTTTAGCCATTAACTTGTATATAACATTACATAAACTAATGGGCCTAAACTGTGTCATATCCATTGGATTTGAAATTTTAGGGATTAAAACAATATTTGTTTTATTGATAGGACCAATCTCCATCCCTCCATTCAAATGATTGAGACAAAAGTTAGTTACCTCTTCCCCAATAATCGCCCAACATTTCTGATAAAATAACGCCGGAAAACCATCTTCCCCTGGGGCCTTCGTGGGTCCTAATTCAGATAAAGCCTGCTGGATCTCTTCCTTTGTGTACCTCTCTTTCAGCATTAGATTGTCTTTATCTGATATACACTGAGAAACTCCAGATAAAACATGCCCATAATTAATGCTTCTGCCGGCCGAAAAAAGATTTTAGAAATATGTTCTGGCTATCATTCCTATTTCATTAAGATCATCTGTTTCCCTCCTGTCATCATACTGCATTTTACGTATCAAATTCCTCTGTCGCTTCTGTGTTGCTTGTTTGTGGAAGAATGCTGTATTTTATCCCCAAGGTTCAACCAGTTGTTCCTCGCTCTTTGTTCCCTATACCGTTCGTCTTTTTCAATCTCCAAATTCAATTGGATTTTCGTATCAATCAGATCTGCTAAATTATCTTCATCTCTTTCAGCCTCTAATAATGTGACCAATTTTGAGGATAACGATTTTTTCCTTCCTTCTCTAGAAGCTCGAACTTGTCTGGCCCATTGCTCCAATCCCCTTTTCATACTATTGAGCTTGCTTAATAACTCACCCTCAGTATGCTCCCAAATACTTTTCACCTCAAGTAAAAATGATTCCTCCAGCACCCACCATGCTTCAAATTTGAAATCTTTTTGTATTCTTTCTCTATATTCCTTTTTTGTATCAACCAATAAAGGACAATGATCAGAAAATGTATGCGGAAGGTGTTGAATCTGAAATTTAGGGAATTTGTGCAACCATTCTTCATTCGCCACTCCCCTATCTAACCGTTCTTGGATATTATTTTTAGGAAAATTCCCTCTTTCCCATGTAAAACAATTTCCAATAAATCCCAAATCAGATAAGCTGCAGTCTTCTAATGTCTTACGAAAAACTTCCATTCGTCCTTCCTCTCGTGGTAAACCCCCTTTTTTCTCAAAGCTATACATAATTTCGTTAAAATCCCCACAAACCAACCATGGTAACTCTCCAACCGTGTGCAAGTATCGTATTAAATTCCATGCCTCTGCTCTATCTTGTGGATATGGAGACCCATAAAAACCAGTAAACCTCCATTTGTACCCTTCTTCTACTTCATCAATAATTACATCAATATGTCGTTTTGAAAAATTTTGAAGCTGAACATTTTTCCCTGCTCTCCATGCCAAGCATAGCCCACCTCTAGAACCATCTGAACCTACATCAATGCCATTAAGAAACCGACAGCTTCTTCTAACTTTTTCCATATGACTGCTACTAATTTTTGTCTCCATAAAGAAGACTATATGGGATTATACAACTTCAGCATATACCGAAGTCTTCGAATTGTCCGTGAACTCCCCAAACCACGGATATTCCAGCTTAAAATTTTCATTGCGATCGGTCGGCTTGCCTCTTGGCAGCCGCCGATAAATGATGACTAACCTCCACTATTCTCCTGCTCCTTTCCGCCAAAACGCTAGTCTCATCTTTGGCCAAGGCATCTTCCATCTCCCTTCTATTTCTTTTTTTCCCTCCTCCCCAACAATCACTTCATCTTCAAGATCATGTTCCATTGAATTATTATCCTGATTACCATTCCAGTTCCCATTACCTTTCGCAGTATAATATTCCCTCCCTGTCAAATTTATTCCCAAAACTGGATCAAGAAATTCCCTACTGCCCCATCTTTCCATTAGACCTGTGGCATTTGCCCCCTATTATACCTTTCAACATTTCTTCCTCCCCCTTGTTCCTCACTTTCTTCTCGCAACCATACACTTGTCATCGTTTGAGCTCAACGAGACTGCGCCCTAAGTGATAAATCCCACCCCATCTCTTTAGCTTCCATTCCTAGCTCCATCCTTGCTTCACAAAAGGAATCACTATGGCCCAAACGACCACAATAAAAACAAAACAGTGAGAGTCTTTCATATCTAAATCGAATATATGAGCATTTTCCATGGCACTTTATTTGTTTTTTCCTTTTTAATGGACGCCTTATATCAAGTCTGACGCGAATCCTCATGAAGTTTCTACCTTCTTTCCCCATATTTGATCCATCATATTCCATAAACTCCCCTATGAAATTCCCCATTTGAATTGCCAAATCTTTCGATACAAAACCGATCGGGATATCATATATTTGAACCCACGAAGGTGAGTAAATTAAAGGGATCATCATAGGATCTTCCCCCCTTTGCAATTTATGGATAATCAATAAATGATTATTAAAAGTCCAAGGTGAACCATTAATAACCCTTTCAAGATCCATAATGTGAAAAAATTGAAATAAATACCTTTTCTCCCTCAGATCTCTAATTTGGACTCCCTTCACTGGATGCCACACGTTTGTCATAGTATTTCTCATTGCTGGAAAGTGGACAATGCTCGCTGTTAAAAAACATCCTACCAATTGTAAAACTTCCACATCTCCATTCGTTTCCACATCAGATTGAATCTGGAGAATTTCATCTTCTTCCTCCTCCAGCGATAGTTCTGCAAATTCTCCCTCCACTAACTCAAAGCCTTAGTAGCAAACGTAACAAGAAAACCTAGTTAAAACGATACCGTCACAACAGGATCAAAACCAAAAGAAACCAAAAAACCCTAAAACTGCTAAAAAGAGCAGACAGAGACGTGCTAACATAGCAGACATTTAGGTGAAAAAAAAACATAATATACTTGAATATAATACATAACTGCTTTAAAATTTGATTGATCACTTGTGAAATCTATTCTACTACTAAATGAGTTGCCAATCATTTCATTCTCGACAATCATTCTAGTAGAGTTCTAAATTATATACAACAAAGGATAATTCAAAGGTAAGTCATATAAAAAGATTATCGTCAAATCGGTTTTAGAGCTCAACCTAAACTTTTTTTTCCGTTTTGCTTATGAAGAATCATAAATACTATAATAAAATTGAATTTTCAATTAATATAACGAAAAAAAAGAAAAACAATATGTAAATGATATAATATATAAATGATTAAATATGCAAATAAAAAATAAAATTAAGGAAAAAATTACTTTTAAAAATCTATTAAAATAGTAGAGAAAATCAAATAATAGAAAATATACTATCATTATTATTATTATTTTAACTTTTCACATTTTATAATAAGAATCATGCTTCAAGGAAAAGTAATTCTGCATAGAATATCGTTTAGGGTTTAGGGTTTAGACCACCTAAAAAGGAATATTTATTATTTGATTCGTATATTGACATAAGAAGTCCAACGAGAGCAATACTTAAAATGGCAATCCATAAAAAAATACCAATATTGAGATCGGTTAAAATAAAGCGAGAGCTAAAAGGAATTACTGAAAAACTTAGTAAAATTGATATGACTGCTATAGCCGGTCCAATACTAAATAAACGAAAAGTTACCTTAGAGCAACACTTCTTTAATCAAGTTTTCCAAATTCACGAACGATGGGCCATTCAACATGGCAGCTTCCTCAGCCTTTTTCTTAAACTCCATGGCCTTTTCCCTCATCTCCACGCTTTTAACTCCTTCCATCAACTCCCTCAGTAGTTTCTCCACTTCATCCCTCTTCACATCATTGTCGATCTCCATGCTGATGCCCCATTGGGTGCAAGCGAATCGACAATTCGTTTGTTGCTCGGCGAAGAACGGCCAAGAAATCATCGGCACCCCACTGGAAATGCTTTCGATGGTGGAATTCCATCCATTGTGCGTTAAGAAACCCCCAATCGCTGTGTGGTTCAAAACGCTCACTTGTGGGCACCAGCTCGCCATTAAGCTACGCCCTTTGGTTTCTTCAATGAACTCTGGGGGCAAAATAGCTGAATCTCCCATCACCAAATAGGGCCTAATGATCCAAAAAAAGGGTTGCTTGCTATTAGCCAAGCCCCAAGCGAACTCAACCAGTTGATTCGCCGTCATCACCGTGATGCTCCCGAAATTAACGTAAACGACCGATTTGGGTTCCTTGGAATCCAGCCATTGAAGACATTGAGGCTCTTCTTTCCACAGATTGGAGTCGATGGAGCTTAAAGGCGACGACTGTGGAATGTTGTTGAGGAGCAAGTGAAGGGGTCCAATGGTGTAAAGTTTAGGGAAGATGGAGGAGAGAGCTTTGACGACATCATGTTCCAATTCATCGAAGGTATTTACGATAATGGCGGAAGCTTTTGCAGATCTCTCACTCTCTGTCGCAACGAAGTTCAACATTATATCATTTGGATCCGTTGTTCGAACAAAGCTCGGCAGGTCCCTTATGCGGATGTTTTTCATGCCTGGAATCCAATCAATGATTGTATCCAAATACCCATTTGTCATATAGGTCTCATCTGCCCAATAATGAAGAAATTCTCAAAAATAAATAAATAAATAAAAAGTTGGAGTTCCACCTACACAAATGTCATATGTGAGTATTTAATTTGTCACTATACAATTGTCATGTATAAGTATTATTTGATTATTTTGTATTGATTTGATTTGATTTTGTTGTTGCTGGTATATATATTTATAATTGTATTGTATTTATATTTGTAAATTTTAAAAGGAAAAAATATCATGGTATTCTTGTTCAAAGATTAGACTACCTATCCAATTTTGAAAGCCTAGTTGAAATTGAGGTGGTTTTGGATACAAATATTAAATGAAAAAGGAGTTTGAATAAAAAATTAAGTCTACTTAAAATGTGAACTTGAGCTTGTTTAGGTTCGACATTTTTTAATAATAGGTTATTTTTATTTTTTATATATTATATAATTTACATTAAGAATAGATTAAATTGCTTATATTTAAAATTTTAATAAAATAAAAATATATAATAGTTGTCTAATATATATATTTAAATAAAATGATTATATTGTTAAAATAAAAATAAATAAATTTAAAATGGACTTGAGTTAATCATTTACAAATATCAACGAATTTAAACAAAATTTTATTTTGTAAATCCATGCGTCTTTAATTGGTATTAACAGTTTATTAATGTCTAGAAATAAAAAATATATTCACAGGTGGTTTATCAAATAATAATTCGGAAAGTGATAATTAAAAAAAAAAAACAAACAAACTTCAACTGTTGTATTAAATATATCAACTTTTTCTTCTATTTAGTATGAAGCGATTATATATATATATATATATTTAGTTTAAAATTTTAGACATAAATACTATATTATTTTTAATATTTTCTATTATATATTTAATTTATATGTGATATAAATTATTTAATATATAAAATAAAATAATATGTTAGAAAATTAGAGAACAATTGTATTGAGCTCAGCCTTTCAATGATAAAGCCTGAACACCACCCATGTTTTAATATTCTCCCAAATATCAAATGAAACTTTGTTGAAAATCCAACCTTAAATAAGTTTATCAACAATTTGAACACACTAAATCCGAACTCCAAATTGATCCCAATTTATAATAATTTGCCATTCCAAATCAACTCTACCCGGCCCAAATGACAAAATCTAATTAGATGAGAAGTAAATGTCTATAGTTTATACCTTTCAACGGTGTAAAACCCTTCTCAATAAGCCGTCGATAATGACAATAGGCTAAGAAACCACACGCACTCGGTGTCCAAAGCAATACATCAGGAATCCCTACCTCTTGAGCCGCCTCGAGAGTGAACGACATGCACCCATCGGAGACGATGCAAGTGACCGGCGGGATGCCGGAAGAAACGTTGAGCCTAGCAAGAAGTTGGCGAAAGGGAGTCAAGCAATGCTTGCTAGTGGAGTCGCAAAGCGTGGGGATGTCTTGTGTGGCATTGATGTCTGGCGGAGGAAGACCGTCGGGGACAGTCTCAAACCGGAAGTCGGGCAAGCTGTTGAGAGCGTGGGGGGCCCTGGATTTGAGCAACCTTTCGTGGTTGTACTCGGTGTTGACAAAAGTGATGTGGAAGCCTTTGAAATGGAGGAGTTTGGCCACCATAAGCATTGGATTTACGTGACCTTGTGCTGGGTATGGTATGCATACTGCATGGGGCTTGTTGGGTACTGAATAGGATCCCATCTCTCTCTCCTTTTTTCCCCACTGGCTTACAAACAATGGGGGACTCTAGCTTTATAGGAAGCACAAAAAGTTTAATATATTTATTTAAATTTGATTATAGAAATATATAAA
The DNA here is from genome assembly GCF_025698545.1 of Gossypium raimondii. Classification (NCBI taxonomy): domain Eukaryota; kingdom Viridiplantae; phylum Streptophyta; class Magnoliopsida; order Malvales; family Malvaceae; genus Gossypium; species Gossypium raimondii. The sequence goes on from NC_068577.1 coordinate 6,435,851, forward strand.
TATCATTCTAATTAAGCTCTTTTATTAATCTAGCCGCCAGCTTCGGCTTAGTTACTAACTTGGATTTAATTGATTGATGTTTTTTAAACACTCGATGGATTAATAAATATTTTTAAACATGTTATATAAAGGTTGTTTTTGAAATTATAGTTTAATTTGAAGGTTTAATTGGATATTTTAAAATTTTAAAATTAAATTTAAAAATATTTACTATAATTAAATAAGCAATTAATTCTTATTTATATCCACCTTCAAGTTTTTGAGATCCTAACTTTTCTTCTCAATTAAATTTATGAATCAATGAATATTTTTTAAGAGATGATAATCAAAGATTTGTCAAAATTACCCATTTAAATTTAAATATTTATCTAAAATTTCTAAGGATTTAGATAAAAGTATTAGGTTCAAAATGAGTTTGAACATAATAATTAGGCTTGTTAAAATATGAAATAAATTCGGAGTTCAATATTTAAAGCTTGAGTTATTTTTCTTTTCTTTTATATATTATTAATTTATATCATATAAAAATTAAATATATTAGATTATAATATAAATATTAGAGAATATGTTAAGCTTTAATATGCAAACTCATTGTGCATTAACAACCTACTATCAACATATTAACCTGCAAAGGATAGTGGTTTATCCACAATTTACTAACAGTTTTTATTTGTAAACATGTTGTGTATTCACAACCTAGTGACAACGTATTAACCTGCAGCACTGGTGGTTCATCCACAAAATGGAGTTTCCGAGTTAAAAGGGTTATGAGAAACTATTACTGTGGAGTGTAGCGATGGGGTAGGACATTTTCTGTTAAAAATTGAAATTGCATTGCATTAACACCCATAAGCATGCGTGAATGAACTGTCAAAATCTTGCCATACTATATGATTATTAACGTACTGAAAATTGTTATAGTGCATGTTTGGTTTATTGTTCTACACTGGTTTACTTGTAATAGAACTCACACTGAACTTCGTAACTCACTCCCCTTTTATTTCTATCTCTAACTTTATAGGAAGCATGAAAGTTCAATATATTTATTTAAATTTGATTAGAGAAACATATTAATATTAATATAAAATTATTTATATATTATTATTATTATTATTTTTAAGTAATAAAACAAGTTGGGCCAAGTTCATCTAAAATTGAAAAATCTAAAGTTTGAGCCAAGCGACCAGACAAGATGGACTGCCCGACCAATGAAAAATCTAAAGTGTTAATTTTAGTGTTTGAATTTATTTATACAATTAATTCCATCAGACCTTTTTAAACTATAAGTTAAAATTTTATATTCATCTCCAAAACATTTTAATTAAAATTTCACATTAAAATATCATTCTAATTAAGCTCTTTTAGTAATCTAGCCCCCAGCTTCGGCTTAACTACTAACTTGGATTTAATTGATTGATGTTTTTAAAAACACTTGATGGATTATTATATATATATTATTGGTGAATGATTAATATATATATATATATATATATTTATATTTTTACATGTTACATCTAAAGGTTGTAATTGAAATAATAGTTTAATTTGAATATTTAATTGAATATTTTAAATTTTGAAAATTAAATTCGAAAATATTTACTACAATTAAATAAGCAATTAGTCCTTATTTATATTCACCTTGAAGTTTTTGACATCCTGACTTTTCTTCTCAATTAAATTTATTCAACACTAATAGGTTTTTTAGTAATCTATACTTCTTTAAAAGATAATAATCATAGATTTGTTAAAAGAATTAGGTTACCTATTTCAACATATAAAATTAGACTTGTTAAAATATGGAACAAATTCAAAATTCAATATTTAAAGCTTGAATTAGGTTTGGCCTATAATATTTAAAACTTGAGTTCGGTCACGCCTAAGCTATTTTCAAATTTATAATATGTTATTTTTCTTTTCTTTTCTTTTATATATTATTAATTTATATCATATAAAAATTAAATATATTAGATTATAATATAAATATTAGAAAATAATTTAAGTTATTTATGTTTAAATTTGACAAGAAAAGATATATAAACAGGAGTGGAGCCAAGAATTTTTTTAGGAAGAAATTAAGTTGTATAATTTTATAAGAGCTAAAATGTAATTTTTTTCATTTTAATAGCTTATATTTTTAATTTTATAATTTTTTAAAGAACTAATTTTTTTTTATCATTTTTTGGGGGCAAAGTGTAATTTTACTATGTATTAATTTAAAACTTCATAAATTTTAAAGGGTCAAATTTTAAATTTCCAATTTTAGAGAGGTCGGCCTCTGCCAGCCACCATACTACCCTTGTATATAAACATATGAGTAAGATCGTAGCTGAAAAGATGCTATGGCATCATGACTGAAATGAGTAAGACCATGGCTGAAAAACACCATGGCATCATGGTAAACAAGATTAAGACCATAGTTAAAAGACGCTATGGCATCTTAGTAGTCCGTCGAGACAATAAATAGGGGGCTATATTGAGTAAGATCATAGCTGAAAGATGCTATAGAATTAAAAGATGAATTGACGGTAGAAAGAGTAAGATCATAGTTAAAAGACGTTATGGCATCGTAGATAATCTAACAGGATGTTAAACACGGGATAGTTTGATGGGACGTTAAACATGGAGTAGTCCACCGAGTCAGTAAACACGGAATAGTCCACTGGGATGGTAAACACGGGGATTTTGAGGAGTAAGACCATAGCCCGACTATGGAATATGATGAAGTCTGTTAGAATATTAAACATGGGTTGTACATGTAAGACCAAGGCTCGACCATGGTAGCCTAGAGTGTTCATCGAGGACAATAAAAGGATAGGAAATCTGAATGAGAATTTTAGGGCAACCCGTAAACTAGTGAAAAAGGGGTTGGAAGGAAAATAAAAGTTTGGACATGCAACAGTAGAGCAATGGGTCGAACGAATCAGCCAACGAATGATAAACGTGAAGAGATCGAGGAAATAAGCCAAGATGGCGATCATGGAAGTCGAAAAGGCATGAAGGTGGTAACCTAATAAAAATTAGTTATGCAAACTGCCAAGCCAGTTGTGCTTAATGTATAAGGAAACTAAATGCAGGAGCAAATAGGTGATTGTAGATAAGGATCTGCCATTAAGGATCGTTATAGGATGCTTAGAGAAACTCTGTAAGGTAATAAAGTGAAACAAGGAAAATGGGTCTGGTCTACATGAAAAGAGGGGTTGGTTAGAACCTGTTGACAAGGAAGGATATATGGAATGGTAGAAGTGTTTGTCAAGACTATCCCTCTTAAAAAGGTAAACCAATGAGAAATATTGGCCAAATGGTGAGTTATGCGGGGTTGCAACATGAAAAACAAATTGTAAACTCAAATGACCACGCAAAACATTTAACTGGGTACTGAAGGCCATAATGGTTCACAGCAGAAGGGTGTGCTACGCTTAAGGGTAAGGTAAAACGACTAAAACGAATTCCAAAAAGTAATCTGATCACTAATTAAACTAAGCAAGGTTTAGTCTACAAGAGTGGCATGGGGATAAAAAAAGACTATATTGAAATAATAATGCTTCTTATAGAAAACGCCTTAAGCTTATCTAAAAGCTTGATTTCACAATGTTTATGTTTCTATATAGACTACTTGTTTACAAAATAACTCTTAAATTTTTGCTAAGGACTATTTTTCCTAAAATTCTAGATTATGGGGATACTATATAGCTTCATTGTTATTAATCCTGAGACGAAGCCTTTAATGGTACCCCTTTTTTATGTGCATGACTTTAATCCAACAGTGATCCCGATCTCCACTCCATCTGGCTTGGTCCCTTCTCGAAGTCCTCGGTCATTCTCGCAAGTCCTGCGAACATCAATCAAATTTGTAATTTTGTGAGAACCTAGTGAGTTTCTTCCAATAATACTTACATATAATCTCTATTCTATGAGGGTGATAAATAAAGAACTAAAATCGTTATGAGTACTTGATTATTTTAGGCGCGATTCCTTAATTAATGGGCAGACTTCACCTAATCCTCTAAGCTACTCGACTTCTTATTAGATTGTCCTCTAGTCGAACTTTACACTTAACTACATCCTTAATACTTCTCTGTATTAGCAGGTCTTATCGTTACATCTCGTTTTTCCTTCCTTCTATACACACCACCTATAAGGTGTTCGATAACTCCCATGGTACATTTCCTAACTCCTTGGCCAAGGACCTTTAGGTCACATCTTCCTTGGTGGACTGTTTCTTTCCATACTATAGTCCAAAGGACTCATTGACATTTCCATATGACGCTAAGTTACAACGAACCTCGCCACTCTAGCGAACCCATTCTTGTTCCATCCTATTGGTAGTAGTGGTAGGATTACTTCTAGTAATTCACCCCTCACACTAGCCTTTACTTGGGGACTCTCCTGTCCCATAAGTGAAGATCAGTTTGACTCATTTAACCAACATGCTATCGTCAGTACCACTATACAAATATTCTAACTCACTTGCTCATTTTCTCCCTACGGGCTATCATTGTGGTAGTTTACCCACTACAAACTTTTATAAAAAGGAATAGTCTCGATAGATATTGTGTTCCCTGAACAAATCATTATCATATGAGTGGAATTTTCATCTCTCCCATGAAATTTGCCTATTACGTACAACTTCTTTGAATTCTCCCTGATGGCTATTCATAGCAGATCCTTGCTTTAAGATCCTTGGATAATTTTCCCATTTACATTTCCATAATTAGGTCAAATCTTGCATGACCTGTCTTCCTCTAATTCTTGTTGGGTCTTCGGTCATGCTTTCTTGGCTTTCACATCTATCCTTACCACTTTCATCATTTTTTTTAAGAATTCCTTATGATCCACATGTCATACTTACGTTTTCTTTTAACTTTTAACTTGCTTGGCACCTTAACAGTATACCTCATGCTTAAGGTCCTAACAAACTTTCTGTATTTGTTTCTTGGCGGGCTCTATGGGATGTCATAACCAAGCTATGGTCTTACACTCTTCTTACCTTGTTTCTATTGTCATATCAGACTTACCTTATTTTATTGTCTCGGTAGACTCTAGCTATGTTTACTGTCCCAATGAACTATCTCTTTTCTGTGTTTACTGTCTCATCAGACTATCTCTTCTTTATTTACTAGTCCACTGGACTATCTCTGTTTTGTGTTTACTATCCCAACATACTATTTATGTCCTGTGTTTACTGTCCCAATAGACTGCCATTGTGGATTCCATGGAGTCTTACACCCGTGGTCTTACACTGATCCGTCATCTCGCCGCACTATCTTATGATGCCATGGAGTCTTTCATCCATGGTCTTACTCATTATACCTAGTTGTCACAACATCTTTCATCTATGGTCTTACACCATATACCTTATACCTTGTACATTGTTGCCATGACATCTTTCATCCTTGGTCGTACGCTACATAATCTATACTAAACCGCCAAAGCGTCTTTTATCTATAGTCTTATGCTACATACTTCATACTAGACTGCCAAAGCATCTTTCATCTATAATCTTATGCTATATATCGTCGTCATGGTGTCGCTCTGAAGGACCAGTCAATAACACTGTCGTGATAAAGATCTTTTCATGGTTCTCATTTCCCTAATTATCCTCCAATTACCTCTTTTACATCACTTAACCTTAATTGTTAAACACCATAGTGTTTCCTCCGTAAGGTTTAGAGCTTCACCTGTGGCAATATCTAATAGCGTCACTCTCAATTTTCCCTTCCTAACTTCCTCTATCCCATAGAGGATTTTTCCCTACAATTACCATACAATGCATGCATATATCATCATATTTCATGTTTATGAAAACATGGCATACTCAGACAACATAGATCATAACATTCAAGGTTGGAGTTTTAGAAACTCACCTAAAGTTTTATCATTTCCACAACTTAGCTTTCTCAAACGCAGAGCTTTCATTCTCCTAGCAGTAGCTTGTTGGTTTCCCTACTTTTCCATCTCTATCCTCATGAAGTCTACTCTATGCAGAACCTTCCATGGCTATTCCTTTTTCTAGCTATCGAAGAAGATGAAGAAGAGAAAATGAAACAAAGCCGAGAAAAATTCATCCCTCAAAAGCTATTTCACAACTATTTATAGCCCTTCTCGTGCTATTACCAACCTTAGGAGAACCATCCATTGCTAATTATTATGTCTCTTAATAATGTCCAATTCAGTTTCCATCTTTCATATTTCTTTCAATAAAAGCTACTAACTTGCAATCCTTTTCATTTTAGTCCTCCAATTACTTCAAGTTTCTAGGTTAATTGGAAAAAGGGTGTTATAAAAAAGGGCACATTCAATGGTTGTTTAACCTTAATCTCTTTAGCTAATGTGGGTTTCAGTTTTAGTTCCTCTAGTAAGTCTTAATTATCCACTAAGCCTAACCTAGCAAACATTTCTCTTAGATCAGTCATCCATTTTCTACTTAGAGCATCTACTACTACATTGGTTTTTCCAGGGTGGTATTATATCACAAAATCATAGTCTTTTAATAGTTCTATCCACCTCTATTGCCTCAAGTTTAACTCTTTTTGGGTGAGAAGATAATTGAGACTCTTATAATCAATAAAAATGTAGCACTTTTAACCATACAGATAATGCCTCCAAATTTTTAATGGGAACACCATAGCTACCAACTCTAAGTCAAGAGTCAGATAGTTGCACTCATGCTATTTTAACTTCCTCAACACATAAACAACTACTTTTCCACTTGCATTAGCACACGTCTAAGACCATTGTAGGATGCATAATTGTACACCACATACTCTTTTCCCGACTCAGGTTGGATTAACACGGGAGCTTGAGTTAAAACATCCTGTAGCTTTTCAAAGTTAGGTTGATCATTCTTCTATTTAAACGAAACATTATTCTTCAACAACTTGGTTAGTGGAGAGGCAATCAGAGAGAACCCTTAAACAAATCTACGATAGTAGCTAGCTAAACCAAGGAAAATTTAGATTTTGGAAACACGTTTGAGTTGTTCCATTCTAGAATAGCCTCTATCTTTTTCAGATTTACGTGGATACCCTCTGCTGATACCACATATCCTAGAAACATAACTTCTTTAATCCATAATTTGCATTTACTCAATTTGCCATATAATTTCTTTTCGTAGAGGATTTGCAAAACTTTCCTAAGGTGTTCATCATGTTCAGTTTTAGTTTTTGAATAAACTAGAATCTTGATGAACACAATGATAATCTGATCAAAGAAGGCTTGAAACACTCGGTTCGTTAAGTCTATGAAGGAGGTTGGAGCTTTGATTAATCCGAAAGGCATTACTAGGACTCCACAATGACCATACTAGGTCCTAAATGTGATTTTAGGCACATTCGCCTCCTTTACCTTTAGTTGTTAGTACCCTGACCTTAAATCTATGTTGGGAAACATAGTTGCAACACGGAATTGGTTGAAAAAATCATTGGTCCTAGGTAGGGGATATTTATTCTTAAGAGTCAATTTATTTTTGGACATATTAAATTAGGTTAAGTGATTAGTATATGTATAATTGTTATGCATTGGGTGATGGATTGATTTGGTTATGAGATGAACTAAATACCGAATGTATATTTATATATATTGATTGATGCTTGAATGAAATGTATGTGTGGTTAGGTATTAGCAAGTATATCGTACTTGTATGGTGTGATTTGATTTTGGTATTATATAGGTTCGGTTATGATTTATAAGTATAGAGTTATGTTTAGTCCTTAAGCCTTTGATAAATTAGTTTGAAATGATATTGTTAATTATGTATAATCGACTATGGTATGAGTTTTATATATGTGCAAATTGAATTCGGTTTTAAGAATTTTGGCCTTAGCTTGTTTTATATGTAATATAATTACTTTGTTTATGTTTGTGTGAATAATCTTGGTTAAGGTAAGTTTATGTTTAACTTGTTTAATATGTTTTGATAGTGAGTGATGAATTAGGTCATGAGGATGGTAAGTATAAGTCTTACATGTAAACTCGAAAGTGTTAAGTCGTTAGCTAAATTATTTGATTGGTAATAAATGGTTTATATATATATATATATATATATATATGTACATAATAGCCAAGCTTCATTTGGCTAAGTTTAAGTATGATTATATATATGTATATTCGGCCTTATAGGTAGTTACCAAATTCAGCTATTATGTGCTTGTCTATTTGGATAGGTGAACTATTAAATTTGTTAAATTTATGACTTGATATGTAGCATATCCGGTTATAGTATTTTACTAAAATAGGTTTGGTCATATTATTATAATGTGCTATGGATTAAATAATTTATGTGCAATGACCTAATATGCTTATGTTAACTATATAGAGACGTGAAATATGGATGGTTGAATATGTCTAGGTTATTTGAGTTTGGTTGAAATGGTAAAATGTACACTTTTATTTTACTTGAATGGTTAGTCTATGTACTTGAATTAATTATTAAGCATGCAAAGTTGGCATACTTGATTTGTTTCATTTTTTTATGCTATATAAATATATATATAGTGCATTATTCGGTTTTGTATTATTTAAAAGAAATTATATGTTAACTAAAATTTGAAATAAGCTTTATGTCCGGTAATGCCTCGTAACCCCAATCCGGCGATGGACATGGGTTAGGGGTGTTACAACACGGCCCCTCACACGACCATGTGACACTGGAACCCTAAGCTAGTTTGAATCTCACACGGCCAAGAACCCTCCACACGACTGTGTCTCCCTTGTAGCTTTATTTTGTAAATTCCACACGACCATAGTTTGTTACACGATCGTGTAACCCTTCCACACGGTCTATAGCATCCCATATGGCCACATGCCCTATTTTTTAGATTTTATAATTTTGCCAAGAATTTTAAGATTTGTTCAATTTAGTCATTGAATGGTTCTCAAATTGTTTGTAGAGTTTTATTTTATTCAATTAATTTATTGATAGCATAAAAGAATCCATGATTTGATTGATTGAATTAACATAATGTTAATATATTTGTATGAATTGCGAATAATACATATGTCTATTGTATCTATTTTAGTGAGTATACATATAACATGACTTATGTTACCGTTAAACTAAACACATAAAAATAATGATTTTTGCTATTGAAATGATTTGTTACAAGGATATTATTGCCACTAAGTTGAACTGTTATAAAATATTATTTAATATATATTAGATTTATTATTTAATAATATATATTAGATTTATTATTTAATCTTTTAATTATTCAAACGGTACTATTTTATTTTGAATCGTGGCATGAGAATTAGAATTTTGTTTTTGTTTTACAATTTGCATGACATTTAATTTGATATTAGGACTTTGAATTATGAATATTAAGTAACTATGCATGAACTTTAATTTTTATTAAAAACCTAAACTATTATCACTTTTCCGCTACTAAATTATAATTAAGAAATTTGAGTAGTAAATAAATTGGTAGCTAACTAAGTTTTCTTCTAAAGATAAATAAACGTTTTAAAATGACTGTTTTCAAAAAACTCTGATAGCTTACTAGGCTATTTCAATGGCTAATCTTTCAAATTCAGGTATAAAGTTTAGGCTAGATTAGGGAGGTTACAATCAAGAGCTAAACTTTCCCTCCCTTGTGTTCCTAGGTTCGAGCCACTCATGTACCAAATACATTTTTATTTTTTTCAGCCAAAACTTTTAGGGTAAACTGCCCGTGCCGCCCTTAGGGTTTGCAAACCCTAGGTATTTAACAAATTTATTTCGTAATTCATATTCACTTCCCCCTTTTTCAATTCCTATTAGAATTTGACCTTCTTTCTATTTCTTTTCCTCTTTCTTTTCTTTTCTCTTCTTTGCATCATATTTTAATCTTTTTGTTGTTGATTATTTTGCTTACCCGAATCAAAATCATTCCTCGTTCAATTTTTCTTCTACTGTTTTAGTAATTGTCATCAATAACATCCCTATTCTTGCCAAGAAATGGTAAGTTCACCTTATTCCTATGATTTGGTTTAGTAACTCCGCCATACAAATCTTCAAACCTTAATCTTTAATTCGATCAATCGATCTACTTAAAATCTTGATAAATATTTTGCAAATCTCACCAATCTTAACGTCAATAATTAATTGTGTATATGTGTCATTTAAAGGATCGAATTTAGGTGCGTCGAATGAGAATCAAGCAAGAGGAACATTGATCGGACTCCTAGTGAAAGGTGTGTGTCTTTTCCTAAGAAAATTAGTGGTGATAATATGTAGGATTAGGGCCACATGGTCTCCCAAAAGGGCTTGGGATCACATAGCCATGTGCCTATACAAACTCTAGGCTAGTTCATGAACCACACAGCTATTGCTCTTCCACATGGCTTGTCACACAGTCGTGTCTCTCTTGTAGGTTAACTTTTGCATTTACCATATGACCACAGTCTATTTTAAGGCCTAGCCACATGACCGTGTAACCCTTCCACACGAACTATAGCTTCTCAAACGGTCATGTGATCTCTATTATACAATTTTGTCTAGAAATTTATATTAGGTGCAGTTTAGTCATTTTATATTTCCTAAATTGTTTTTAAAGTTGCTATTCACTCAATTAAGTCCTTGATATAATGTTATTTCTGTAATATGTGATTTAATGCCAAAAGTGCTCTTATTACAGCATATGATATGTGAATATTACATGTCTTCTGTCAGAGTGAAACCAATAAACTATTAGTGATAATATTGTTACTGCTCTATTGAGTACATGTTAAACATGTCTATTATTAGTGATGAATTGAGTACATGTTAAACATATCTATTGCTAGTATTGAATTATTCTATTACAAAGCATGACATATTGTATTGCATAGGGTGGGACAATATGTATGGAGGAAGAGTGGTAGTTTATCTACAAATATTCTGTGTCCCCACAACCCAGTGGTAGTTTTTATCTACAAACCAGTGGTGTTTAAACTACAACTTGGTGTATAAGGATGTTTAAGTTCAAGGGAACTCCCAGTATGGTGTGTAGCGGAGTTCTGTAGGATCTATATTTTCATATACTGAAATTGTATTACCATGCATAAACATGTGCATGCAAAACTGTGAATACGGAGATGTTACTATGATGTGTTGATCAATAAAACTGTTATTGTGACTTGCTATACAAATGTGATTGTTTTAAAAAGAATTGTTATTTTACATACTTTGTCTATTGTTTGCTTTCATTTTCTTGTGATTAGACTCACACTAAGCTTCATAAGCTCACTCCCCATTTTATTTCCATCTTTATAGATAATCCACCAGGTTAGGTCGCGAACTCAGCATTTGGAGGACTCAACATGGATTATTTTTCTATATATAAATGTATTTTAGATTCATTAATTGCAATTTTTATATTCAAAAACTGTATTATTTTATTTGAATTGTGGCATGGGACTTAGGTTCTGGGTTTGTTCGATGTGCATGACATTTTACTTTGCCTTAGGTTATTGAAATATGGTTTATTAACTAATCATGCATAAAAAATTGGTTTCCATTAAGTTCACGTTAAATATAATTTTTTCCATTGCGTTGTTATGTAAACGATATTTGAAAAACTTATTAAAATTGGAAATTTACTTTTACTAAGTAAACTTGAAATTCTATCTTTTTGGGAAAATTATACATTTTAGTAAAACGAAGATAACACGCTATATTTTTCTTCAATAATAAACAAATGTTTTAAACAATCGTTTTATAATATCTGATCGTACTAGGCCATTACAGTGGCTAATGTAATCTTCCAAATTCAGTCTTCATGCATTGAAAAAGAGTATTTTGTGAAAAACCATTCCACAAGTTTTTTTAAAAAAATTGATTTATTTTCTGCAAAAAATTAAATCTGAGACTCCGATGCTGGTCCTACTTTAATTACTATTACTTTTGAAACTTTAGATAAACCGTGATCATTAGACTTGAGATACTCAAGAAATAGCTAATGCTTGAACTTTTTGTTTGGAAACTGTAAATATACTTTAGATTTTAAAATTTCTGTGAGAGCATTATGAACACTTAAGGTAGAAGTGGTAGAGATAGGCCATGTAAGGTTGCATTCATGGAGTTTCCCACTGTTTTGGGAGAAAACTCAATCCCTGAGGAGGAGTTCATAGAGAATTCTACTGCCAATAATGGCAGAGGCTATGAGAATAGAGATGATGCAATGTCACAAATGATGCTGAGGGTTACACAAAGGGTTGTTAGAGTTCAAACTAGATCGGGGAGCTGTGGATCTGTTGTGGAGAGACTTCAATTGAATGGAGTAGAAATATTTAATGGTGTTGGTGCAACGACCCTTACCATGGTTGAGTATTGGATGGATTTGACGGAGAGGATTCTGGAGGATCTAAATTGTACTTCTAAACAAAAGCTGAAGGGCACTGTGTCCTTGTTAAGATATGAGGTCCATCGTTAGTGGTAGTCTATTGTAAGGGGTACACAGGATGAACGTTTAACTTGAGAATATTTCTAAGAGGCCATTCAAAATAAGTAAGTGGGCACTAGATATCTAAAAACCCGTAAGCTTAAGCTTATCAAGTTAAAACATAGAGATAAGAGGCGGAGTATAAGGCTAAATATTTTAGGCTCAGCCGCTATGCTTAAGGTATGATTGCTACGAAACAAGAAAAATGTCGAAAATAAGTTGTAGTTCGACATCAAATTTTAGGTTACTCCACGCTAGGAACAGGTGTTTGGGACCCTAGTGGAGAAAACCAAAATTTTAAAAGAGATAAAATAGGTGGAACGCAAAAAATGGGAGAATAGGAAAGTTCTGGTTAAGAGAGATTATGGTTCTACTGGTTCAAATTCTTGTCCTATATAACGAGCCAGAGAGGGTAATCCGTAGCAAAGGGCTACTCTAGCTAAGTCTGAGGATAGGATTTATAACTATATGTATTGTGGTGCCACCTGGGTGAGTGTTGGAAGAAATTGGGTGTTTGTCTCAAGTGTGAGTTGGTAGAGCATATGGTAAAAGATTGCCCTCGACGAAATAGGCAAGCACAAGCTTTAGCCCAAAATCAGAGAGCGAGTTAGTTTCCCCCGAGGGGCCAAGGTCAAACAGGGCCGTAAATACCGTAACAATTGGTGCAAGTCTAAATGAAGCTAGACAGCTTGCCCTCGTTTACACCGTTAGAGGTCATGAGGATAGACATGCGTCCGATGTTATCATATGTAATTTTACCATTCATTTTATCTTATACTTTGCCTTAATCGACATAGGATCCACCCATTAATATGTTGCTTGTAATATGTCTAACAAGCAAGGGTATTGGGGTAGAGAAAAAAACTACTAAAATTACTATAGTAAGCCTTTTAGGACAATCGATTGTTATAGATAAAATATATAGGAGATGTCCATTGGTGGTTCAAAGGGTAGTGTTTCCAACAGATCTTATGGAGTTACATTTTGGAGAGTTTGATTTAATTATGGGTATGGATTGGTTAGTGGAACATCAAGTTAGCTTAGATTGTGCCTCTAAGAAAGCAACCTTGAAAACAATTGAGGGTAGTGAGATCATTATGGTTGGGGAGCATTAAAACTATTTATCTAATGTGATTCTCGCTATGGTCACCGAAAAATTAGTTTAGAAAGAGTGTTAGGCTTATTTAGCTTATGTAATGGATTAGAATGCAAATAGATCTGCTCTAAAAAGTATTCGAATCATTAAGGAATTCCCAAATGTATTTCCTGAAGAGCTACCAAAGTTACATCCAGATTACGAGGTAGAATTCAGAATCGAACTGTTGCCTAGAATTACTCCGGTGTCCATTTAACTATTATTTCGTTTTCACATTCGGTCTTACACCTAACATTGCCCATTGAACCGTTCGAAATTAAAAAGGATACGCGGATAATTGAAAAGCTCGTACAATGCCAACGTCCCAGATGTGGTCTTACATGTGATCACAAATCGACGCCACTGTCCCAGACAGGGTCTTACACGTAAACACAAGTCGATGTCAACGTCCCAGACATGGTCCTACACAAAAACACATATCAAAAATCCTATGTCATGACATAAGTATCCTATCTATTGCTAGGGTTCGTACGGGGCTTTCAGATACTGCAACTTGATCAAATCAAACTCAAAATTTGTCTCTCTTGCTCAATTTATATTCGGCCAACACCAATTGAATTGTATAAAAATTCATTTTTCATGTAATCTATATATATAATTAAATTTAACAGTATTTAAATGCTTATAAACTTACCTCGGATATCGACGGACAAAATCAACTAATCGACTACTTTCGACTTCCCCCGATCTAATTTTTTTTCTTCGGTTATCGATCTAAACATATTCAAATTTAACCCTTTTGTTCATTAAATCATTAAACTTTATCCAAAAACATATAAATGGGAAAATTACCATTTTGCACCTGACATTTTACAATTTTTGCAATTTAGTCCCTATTACATAAAACACAAAATACACAAAATTTTCACACATCATGCTAGGGCCGAATGTTCATAGTCTACATAAAAGTCCACACATTTAATTCATTTTGCATTTTAGTGCCTCAAAAATTTATTTTCACAATTTAGCCCTAATTACTCAAATTCACCTAAAATTCAAAGACAAAACATGTTAATCTAACACATATATTACATATTTCATCAACTAACATCATAAAAATCAAACATTCATCAATGACACATTTCAAAATCATCATCAATTCACAAAATTAAGGCATGGGTTTTGAAGAGCACGAAGCAGCGATCTCAAAAACGTAAAAATTATCAAAAACTGAAGTAAAACATACCTTGAATCAAGCTAGATGAATGCTGAAACCTATAAAAAAACATGGATGGTTTCTTTCTTTGTTACATTCGGCCAAAAAAGATGATAATGGCCATCTTTTATGTTTTATTTTATTATAACTTAATTTATTAACTAAGTTACAAAAGTAACTTTTAATAATAAATATTTATAACATATAATCTAAGGCTAATTTTGACCATTTCCTCCCACTATCATGAAAATGGCCTAATTGCCACATAAAACCTCCATTTTATGAAGACAACAACAATTAAGCACTATCATATTTAACCCTCAAATTTTTACTTTACTCGATTAAGCCATTTTCTCAAATTAAGCACACAAACAATAAAATTATTTCATGAAACTTTCACACATATAATTTCACACATATTTAACACAGAAAATAATATTAAAATATTTTTCAGACTCAGATTTGTGGTCCCAAAACCATTGTGTCCGATTAGGGTCAAAGTCGAGCTGTTACACGCGTGGTCCACACGCCTATGTGGCTAGTTGTGTAGCCCTAATCCTAGGCATAGTTTGTCCTTATTCGCCTGTAAAAGATCATACACCTTTCGCTAGGTGTAACGCCCTGAATAATTTAAGCATGTTTTCTTGAAATTTGACACAAATGTATATCAGCTTCGATGGTTAAGTGTTCAGAGTGTGTGTGTGAAGTCTTAGGTTCAATTCCGTCTTTTGGAAAAACTTGGTTATTTTAGATCCAAGCCTTACTCTTATTGAGTGGGCTTATGTTAAATTGTTTGTTAATCCATATCAGAATGAGCTTGCTGGTTCGAGTGGTAAGGAGTTGGTAAGAAAGAGGTTTTGTGTTTGAATCCCTGCATGATTGTGGGTATTAATTTTTACTCGATTGGCTGGTAGAGTTTAAGTGGTCTTGAAATTCTGAGGTTGTTGAGGTTGTGTGTTAGTGGGAAGTTAGGATATGTTAGGGGATTTTTATGTTGATTATTTTCTATTTTATTATTTTTTTCAAAATTTCCTCTATCTTCCCAAACTTTCCCTCTGACGTTATTCTTCAAGTTCATGTCGTCTCTGACATTTTCCCCCCTTTTCGGTAAATCTTTGTTTCAATCTTTTTTTTTTCAATTACATTCATGAACCTATCGTTCGATCGTACCATTGGAATAGACGAGTGATGTCAACCTGTAGCGATTGATTGGTGGAACTTCGTGTTTAGGAGTAGATTGTGGAGCAGGGAATTGCACTCCAACGGTTTAGTGCGCTTTGAGGTGGTTTGTCGTCGGTGGTAAGTCAGTTTTGTGTTGTTTATTATCATCAAATTCGTTAATCAATCTACTAAATCAATGTTGGGTACTTTAATTTTAGGTTTCGAAAGGCTCAGGAGTGCTTTCGCATCAAAATCGTACCAGGTGTATATCCTAAACGTGAAAAACTAAGTTTCGACAAAGTTGAAAATACTGTCTGTCAACACCACACGGGTGTGTGCCTGGCCGTGCGATTGGCCATGTGCGAGACACGGCCATGTGTATGACGAAGGTGTGGCCGTGCGTAGGACACGACCATGTGACGGTGTGAGTGTGGCCGTGTGGGCCAAACGGGCTAGGCCAGATTGGGCCTGTAGGCTTTGGGCCAGGCCGTGTGGGCACATAGGTGAGTCAAATCTGGGTGTGTGGGCCCACATGGGCAAGCCACACGGGCATGTGGGCCCATAATTTTGAAATTTTCCCAAGGGTCATATGGATTGTTCCGATCGACTATAGGCCTACCGTAAGGTCAGTAAGGGCTAACCAAACCCTAGATTATATGATTTGATATTCTGATAGTTTACTCTGAATAGGACACTGTTATGCATGTTTGATTATTTTGCTATATATATATATATCTGATATATGTATGTGAGCATGTTAAGCATGATATTTCTGTATCTGTAATCTGTAATTATGTTTGGGAGGGAATTGTATATGTGGAGGAAGTGCTCTGTATGACAATCTTCGCCTATATTCTAGCAACTTGGCTTCATATTATCTGATATGTGTCGTAATGACACAATATGGTGTGTAGGGATGAGTGGGTGTTTTTAACCCCACATGATGTGATGGGATGGTCGGAGTTGGTGTGTAGAGGATGGGGGTAGGATTCTATATACCTTTTCTGCATATCTGATTTTGTTATCTGTATCTATAAAGGACATAGATCCTAATCTGGATCTGACTGTATATGTGATTTTTGTATGCATAGCATGTCTATTTCTGCTAGGTTACACATTGAGTTTACAAAAACTCACTTATGTCTGTCTATTCCGTTCAGGTAATCCACGGGCTTGGGCGGATCGGTGTGACGGAGCCTCATGGTGACCACGAGTTCGTAATTTGTTTAGGATTGTGGTTTTTGTTTTAATTTATGGTTTATTTTTGGGATTTTTGTAATAATTGGACTCTCCGAGCTGTTTGGCTAAATTTTGGGATTTTCATTTTAACATTTTATTTGCGACGAATACTTAAAAAACGTGATTTTACTAAAACAAAGGTTATCAAAAAATATGAATGGGATTTCCAAAAATAACGTTTTCAATAATAGATATAAACGAATATGAGTTATAAAAATGGAACAATTTATTGTAACGACTTTGTTTTCAAATCCCAAACGATGTTCCTTGCAATCAAATCTGGTTTGTTCTCCTAAAATAGGTCCTTCAAATGACCTTTGCATGAGTATTAACGATTGATTTCAAGATCTATTAAGATTATCGAGACATTTGTCAAGAACCGTAAAAGATTGAGTAATTAAATTAAAAGATAAACGTCGAATAGAAATTCTACAAAATATTGGGATCTAAACTTTGGAACGATATGTACTTACAGTTTCTTGGCATGGATTAAAGATACTATTTGATGACAATTATGAAATCGATAGAAAGAACGATTGTATGGGAAAACTAATGCTTTAACTATTGGGCTATCGCCCATTTCTTGTTTATTTTTTATGCTTAATCATATTGATATGTTCATGGGGAGTTTTTGGTGAAATTATGAAATAAAAAAGGAGGGAGAGACTTAAACCTAGGACTTCTAATAAGAGTTCTAGCATGCTAGCCATCAAGCTTAAGCCTATTTCTTATTTAGGTTTTACCCTTAACAATATTTATTTTCGTGTGGTTTTTATCCTAAGTTGCTAAAAATTAAAAGGAAAAGAAATAGAAGGAGTGGGGTTTGAACTTAGGCTCCCTAAAGAGGGAAGCTAACTCTTAACCATTGAACTTGAACCATATTTCTTACTTAATTTTATTTCTTAACTGTATGTATTTATTTTGGGCTCAACTTACTTATTCTTTATTAGCTTACATATTATCACATATAACACCATAACTTTAACACTTCTTCACTTAAACCCTCTTTCCACTTTATACAATGTCATGACATACTTTATTAACCTTACAATTTAGTCCTTTTCTACTATTATTGTAAATTACCATAATTTCATAACTTAAACTAAAATTTGTATCATCAACACTACTTTCCTCTGATAATAATACTAGAATTAGCATTTATCAATGTAGTAGATAAACTACTTAATTGACATAATTTCTAATTAACATAACTTAATTAGAATTAAATTCTTGAAGTGCCTACTCTCGAAACTTAGGATGGGGGTTTAGGCTAGGAGAGGGAAGAAGAAGGTGACAAAAATTCCTAGTGGAAGATTAATTTCCCAAAAAGTTGGGCAATTTGCCCTTTTGGTCACTCCCTGTTTCTCCCCATTTTTTAATTAGTCCTAACACATTATTTTCAAATTCAACCTCGTAATCAAGCTTCTTTTTAGATTAATTAATAAAATAAAACCTGATTATATTATTTTAATACTTTAATTAATTATTTAAAGCAAAATTTAAAGACGAAATCTTAATTTTAGTAAAATCAAGAGTAAAATGATGGAATTATCCAAATAAGACTTAGTCATGCAAATTTTCAAGTCATTTCATAGCATTTAGGGACTTCAATTGCATAACATAAAAATTAAGACTCAATTGCAAAATTACAAAACATGCCATTATCCATAATGCTTTAAATATAAATCTTATTAATTAATTGAAGTCGAGAGATTTTTTTTGGTAAACAATAATGGAGAGACATTAATTGTAAAATTAACGTTTAATCACTAAAATTAAGATTTCAAATCTAACTAAAATATTTCTAAAACAACTATTTAGTTAATTAATTAATGTGATATAGTCAAGACACATGGAATAGATTATTACATTGTTCTTGCGGAGGAATTTATTACAAGTTTGCTTATTTGTGCTTAGATTTTATTATTTTACGAGTTTAATTATGAAAATTTTTATTACAAGTTAAAGTTTAAAGTTTATATATTAAATTGTATATTAGATTAAAATTTATGTATAGTTTTAAAATATAAATAACTTTGAATCATTGAATTTCCTAATTAATTTCGTCAATCAAATACTATTTTAATTAAAAATTATTAAATACATTTTCTTTTACGAAATAACAAATATTACTTTGATGTAATTTTCAAAAAAGAAAAAATTTGCTTTGAGCTCCACGTATTTAAATTATGAATTATTTCTCATATTTAACATAATTTGAAATTTTATTGAATCGAATGGATAACTCGATATATATCGGCATGGTACACTAATGATTTCACGTTCTTCAAGCTAGTCTAGAGAGATATAATGCTTCTCCAAGCCTCTAGTTAAGTTTAAGTATATTTATCCATGAGTCAGGTAATTCATCCGATCTGATCAATTCAAACTTTAGATAATAATTGTTTTAAATCGAATCGAGTTTGATCTTAAATTTTTTTTTTTTGGGATTCCAACCTTGGCCCCACAAGTGGACAAGCATAAAGCACAAATCCTTCATACAAGGCCCTTATTTCAAATGAAAGATTGATTTATATTAAGAGTTCTTTGATTTATATTATGGGTTCTATTTAGGTGTAAATTAAAGGTTAGGAATTATTAAGATACAATTTAAAGATTGAAGGGTTGTTTGGGTATCAACTATAACTTGTTTTGTTATTAGTGTAATAATATGAGGAAAAAACTTATTTATTACATATGCATTATAATAGTTAGACATAGGCGGATACAATGGGGCAAGTGGGGGCCATTGCCCCTAGCTTTATAGAACTTTACGTAGCACCCCCTTTAAGATGAATTTTATTACATTAAACCCTTTAAAATTTTAAAATTTTCCCCAAACCCTAAAAAAAGATTATATAATTTCTCTTTTAATTTTTTGTATTTTAGATCATATGATTTTTATATGCAAAAATTATATTTTAATTTTTTTCTTTTTACACATATGATAGAAGATCATATTAGTTTTTAGATTTCGATATGTTGGTATTACTTATTAGAAATTGGAAGCACAATGCAGTTATCAAGGTGAAAAGGTTAAACTTTAATTTTATTCATATTTCAAATTATAAATATGTTAGGGATCAACCAGTATAAACAATGAGAAAGAAGGAATAGAGAAAATTAGGCACACAAATTTACGTGAAAAAACTCCTCCAAACAAGAGGATAAAAAACCACGGGCAAATGAGACTTCACTACTGAGCAAACAAACGAAGAGTACAAGATGGAGAAATTCAAAACAAACTCCAAACCCTGAAAACAAAGCTCTCTGGCTAAAACACAAAATTCTCTTAAATCTCTCTCAAAACTCTCTCTTGATCTTCTCTCAAAATCTGATGTTATGAATATGTTTATTTTACGGTTACTAAATCCCTTTTTATAGGCTAAGATTACAGTTCTAATCATAATAAAATAGCTCTGGTATAATTAGAGTTTAACTGGGAAAAGTAACCCTATTGAGAGTCTAATTACATGGCTACTTTAAGTTAGAATTCGTCGCATCGTTGCGACGTCCCAAGCTCCTCGTCACGATGTCGCCTTTGCTTTGCCTCTGTTCTAAACATTGTCTCATAGTTGCAACGTCGCGTGATTCCTCGTCGCAACGTTGCCTCTGCTTTGACTCTGATTTGACCAAAAAATACGAGACACACTCCACAAAATATATATGAATAATTTAATAATTTAATAATTATACATGAAAATTAATAGTAAAAAAATATGTAGTCGACAATGTTAATATAAGTTTGCCCCCCTAAGTCGTATTTTTGAATCTACCACTAGTTAGGACAATTTTAAACTTGAAATTAGAAAAAAAAATGACTAAAAAATTTTGTTTAAAATTTTTAACAATAAGCCATAGGAGTTGTTAAATAATATTATCAATTAAATTAGTTTATTGCTAACTTATATACTAAAACATGTGTAAAAATAATACTTCTACCAAATGTAGAATTAAAGTTTAAGGACTTATTTGTGTTTAAAAAATTATAAGGAGTGATAATATAATAATAGTTCCTTAAAATACTTTGAAGAAATCCAAGTATATATCGAAGTTATAAACAATACTCTTAAGATATTAAACTCTCAATCTTCAATTTTGATAGATTGAAACAGTTTTTATAGCTTATTTTATTTTGGTTAGATTTTGGCATTCGAAGAAAGGCGAGGTATGATGTACTTCTAAACTCTTGTAATTATTTTGGTTTATTTTATTTACTATTTACGTACTAATAATTTCATAACGTAGGATCGTGAACGGGTTGGAAAAAACAGCAGGGAGAAACAAAAATTCACGCACACAGCCGAGTCGAAAAGTTTTGCTTGTGTAGCTGAGGCTGAGGTATTTTTAATTTTTTAATACTGTCAAATATGTGTTACTTTCCATTAAATAATATTTTTACTACTATATTGTAGGAACAGTCGTCCGGTCAAAAGTTGGACGCCTTCAACTTTTGAGATTACACATAAGAAGAAAGATGGATCTCCTATGACTCTCAAGTCGAGAAATAATTGTACGTTTACTTAATACGATTTTCTAATAGTTTAATTCATTGCTTGTAATGCTACTATTGTTAACTTGTGTTGCATTTGTTTTTTTAATATATATTGTGTTCCTAAATATGTGATTTATTTATTAGGAGAAACTAAATAATAAAAAGGCGAGTACTGGCGATTGCTTCTAGTGATAGTTCTGTTCATCTTGAAGACATTGATAACCGGATTATTCTTGAAGTTATAGGTCCCGAAAGGTATGGCGGGTTCGATTTCAAGGATCTTTGTTAGCCCAACCCAATATTTTGGATCCACTCGCAGACAATACATGCGTTCGGGAGTCGAGCTCAAGTCAAGTTCAGAGGTTAAAAGACCGGATGGCTCGGATGCAAGCGACCACGCTTGAGGTTCAAAAGAAATATGAAGAACTCCAGCTACAACTTAGAGCAGATGCAGCAGCGAGAGAAGCAGAGGTTCAAAAGAAATATGAAGAACTCCAGCGACAACTTAAAGCTGATGCGGCATCCAGAGAAGCAGAGGCTGCAGCGAGAGAAGCAGAGCAGAACAGA